>NC_090352.1:40483301-40625801 GCF_035084215.1 Heptranchias perlo | reverse complement strand
TGTCGATGATGGTGATACTTTTGGTGTTGGCGATGGTGTTGGCGATGGTGTTGGCGATGGTGATGATGGCAATGGTGATGATGATGGTGTTGGCAATGGCGATGTTGATGGTGTTGATTATGGTGATGGTGACGGCGATTGTGTTGGTGATGGTGATAGTGTAGGTGATGGTGCAGGTGATTGTGTTGGTTATGGTGTTGGTGGTGATGATGGTGTTGGTGATGGCAATGATGATGATGATGTCCTGTACACCCAAGTCTAAGTCATTAATATATATCAAGAAAAGCAGTGGTCCCAGCACCGACCCCTGGGGAACATCACTGTACACCTCCCTCCAGTCCGAAAAACAACCGTTCATCACTACTCTCTGTTTCCTGTCTCTTAGCCAATTCTGTATCCATGCTGTTACTGCCCCTTTTATTCCATGGGCCGCAATCTTGATGACAAGCCTATTATGTGGCACTTTATCAAACGCCTTTTGAAAGTCCGTATACACCACATCAACTGCATTGCCCTCATCTACTCTCCCTGTTACCTCATCAAAAAACTCATGTTAGTTAAACACGATTTGCCTTTAACAAATCCATGCTGGCTTTCCCTAATCAATCCACACTCGTCCAAGTGACTGTTAATTAATTCTGTTCCAGTTTATCGTTTCTAAAAGTTTCCCCACCCCTGAGGTTAAACTGACTGGCCTGTAGTTGCTGGGTTTATCCTTACACCCTTTTTTGAACAAGGGTGTAACATTTGCAATTCTCCAGTCCTCTGGCACCACCCCCGTATCTACGGCTGTTTGGAAGATTATTACAGCAATCTAGGATGCATCCCATCCGGACCGGGTGACTTATCTACTTTAAATACAGCCAGCCTTTCTAGTATCTCCTCTTTATCAATTTTTAGCCCATCCAGTATCTCAACTATATCTTCCTTTACTAAGACTCTGGCAGCATCTTCTTCCTTGATAAAGACAGATGCAAAGTACTCGTTTAGTACCTCGGCCATCACCTCTGCCTCCATGAGTTGATCTCCTTTATGGTCCCTGATTGTCCCACCCCTCCTCTTACTACCCGTTTACTGTTTACAGCCTATAGAAGACTTTTGGATTCCCTTTTATGTTGGCCGCCAGTCTATTCTCATACTCTCTCTTTGCCCCTTTTATTTCCTTTTTCACTTCCCCTCTGAACTTTCTACATTCTGCCTGCTTCTCACTTGTGTTATCAACCTGACATCTGTCATACGCCACTTTTTTCCCATTTCATCTTACTCTCTATCTCTTTTGTCATCCAGGGAGCTCTGGCTTTAGTTGCCCTACCTTTCCCCATCGTGGGAATGTACATAGACTTCTCTGGATTGAATTCCATTTGCCACTTTTCTGCCCACCTGACCAGTCCATTGATATCTTCCTGCAGTCCACAGCTTTCCTCCTCACTATCAACCACACGGCCAATTTTTGTATCATCTGCAAACTTCTTAATCATGCCCCTTACATTTAGGTCTAAATCATTAATATATACCACAAAAAGCAAGGGACCTGGTACTGAGCCCTGCGGAACCCCACTGGAAACAGCCTTCCAGTCACAAAAGCACCTGTTGACCATTAGCCTTTGCTTCCTGCCACTGATCCAATTCTGGATCCAATGGGCTTTTACATTTCTGACCAATCTGCCATGTGGGACCTTGTCAAAAGCCTTGCTAAAATCCGTGTAAATTACATCAAACCCGCTACCCTCATCGACCCTCCTTGTTACCTCCTCAAAAAATTCAATCAAGTTAATCAGACATGACCTCCCCTTAACAAATCCATGCTGACTGTCCTTGATTAATCCGTGCCTTCCTAGATGACGATTAATACTGTCCCTCAGAATTGTTTCCAATAATTTGCCCTCCACCATAGGTCTCAGCTGGAGTATTGTATCCAGTTCTGGGCATCACATTTGGGAAGGATGTGAAGGCCTTAGAGAGGGTGCAGAAAAGATTTACTAGAATGATTCCAGGGATGAGGGACTTTAGTTATGTGGAGAGACTGGAGAAGCTGGGATTGTTCTCCTTAGAGCAGAGAAGGTTAAGGGGGAGATTTAATTGAGGTGTTCAAAATCATGAACGGTTTTCATCGAGTGGATGGGGAAAAACTGTTTCCAGTGGCAGAAGGGTCGATAACCGGAGGACTCAGAATTAAGGTAATGGGCAAAAGAACCAGAGGGGAGATGAGGAAACATTGTTTTAAGCAGCGAGTTGTGATGATCTGGAACGCGCTGCCTGAAAGGGCGGTGGAAACAGATTCAATAATAACTTTCAAAAGGGAATTGGATAAATAGTTGAATAGGAAAAATTTACAGGGCCATGGGGAAAGATCGGGGGAATGGAACTGATTGGAGAGCTCTTTCAAAGAGCTGGCACAGGCACGATGGGCCGAAAGGCCTGCTCCTGTGCTGCAAGATTCTATGAAAGGGCCAGTGCGGAAACACACAGTCTCCGGGGAAGGAAGGACGGTTCACCATACAGGCGGGATCCAACATTTCAACTCCCCAAATGATTCTCCGTCCTGTCTTTTCAACACTTTCATTTTGACACAAACTCAAAGTTGTAGATTCTGAAGTTTCTCCACTGTCCGGGTGCTCAGAAAGGTTTCACCCAGAGTGAGAATAAATCAGCCTGTGTTAGTGTCAGTGTCAGTGTTTGTGTCAGTGCCAGTGTTACTGTCAGTGTCAGTGCCAGTGTTACTGCCAGTGCCAGTGCTACTGTCAGTGTCAGTGTTACTGCCAGTGCCAGTGTTACTGCCAGTTCCAGTGTCAGTGTTACTGCCAGTGCCAGTGTTAGTGTCAGTGCCAGTGTTTGTGTCAGTGCCAGTGTTACTGTCAGTGCCAGTGCCAGTGTTACTGTCAGTGCCAGTGTTACTGCCAGTTCCAGTGCCAGTGTTAGTGTCAGTGCCAGTGTTACTGTCAGTGCCAGTGTTAGTGTCAGTGCCAGTGTTACTGTCAGTGCCAGTGTTACTGCCAGTGCCAGTGTTAGTGCCAGTGCCAGTGTTAGTGTCAGTGCCAGTGTTACTGCCAGTGTCAGTGTTACTGCCAGTGCCAGTGTTAGTGTTACTGCCAGTGTCAGTGTTACTGTCAGTGCCAGTGTTAGTGTCAGTGCCAGTGTTACTGTCAGTGCCAGTGTTAGTGTCAGTGCCAGTGTTACTGCCAGTGCCAGTGTTAGTGTCAGTGCCAGTGTTACTGCCAGTGCCAGTGCCAGTGTTAGTGCCAGTGTTACTGCCAGTGCCAGTGTTAGTGTCAGTGCCAGTGTTAGTGTTACTGCCAGTGTCAGTGTTACTGTCAGTGCCAGTGTTAGTGTCAGTGCCAGTGTCAGTGTTACTGCCAGTGCCAGTGTTAGTGTTACTGCCAGTGTCAGTGTTACTGTCAGTGCCAGTGTTAGTGTCAGTGCCAGTGTTACTGTCAGTGCCAGTGTTAGTGTCAGTGCCAGTGTTAGTGTCAGTGCCAGTGTTACTGCCAGTGCCAGTGTTAGTGTCAGTGCCAGTGTTACTGCCAGTGCCAGTGTTAGTGTCAGTGCCAGTGTTACTGCCAGTGCCAGTGTTACTGCCAGTGCCAGTGTTAGTGTCAGTGCCAGTGTTAGTGTCAGTGCCAGTGTTACTGTCAGTGCCAGTGTTAGTGTCAGTGCCAGTGTTACTGCCAGTGTCAGTGTTAGTGTCAGTGTTAGTGTCAGTGCCAGTGTTACTGTCAGTGCCAGTGTTAGTGTCAGTGCCAGTGTTACTGCCAGTGTCAGTGTTAGTGCCAGTGTTAGTGTCAGTGCCAGTGTTACTGCCAGTGCCAGTGTTAGTGTCAGTGCCAGTGTTACTGCCAGTGCCAGTGTTAGTGTCAGTGCCAGTGTTACTGCCAGTGCCAGTGTTAGTGTCAGTGCCAGTGTTAGTGTCAGTGCCAGTGTTACTGCCAGTGCCAGTGTTAGTGTCAGTGCCAGTGTTACTGCCAGTGCCAGTGTTAGTGTCAGTGCCAGTGTTACTGCCAGTGCCAGTGTTACTGCCAGTGTCAGTGTCAGTGTTACTGCCAGTGCCAGTGTTAGTGTCAGTGCCAGTGTTACTGCCAGTGCCAGTGTTAGTGTCAGTGCCAGTGTTACTGCCAGTGCCAGTGTTAGTGTTAGTGCCAGTGTCCCGGGTCTGTCCCGTTTCACCTCCTCTCTCCTCCCTTTAACCCGTTCCTACCTGAGGTGGATGCTGATCGTCAGGTAGCGGTCGATGGCCACGGCCAACAGGCTGAAGATGGAGCTTTGGGTCGGGACGAGGACGAAGCAGACGAGGAAGAGACAGCGGAGGAAGTGGGTGGAGAATCCGATGCTGATGATGATGGCGGTGGGGATGGCGAACGACCCGACCGCGATATCAGCGACGGCCAAAGAGACCAGGAAATAGTTGGTGGCCGTGCGGAGCCTCCTGTTGGCGGAGACGGCCCAGCAGACGAGCAGATTGCCCAGGGTGGCGAGCACGGCCATCAGCAGCTCCAGGGCCACATAGGGCCAGGAAACCTCCATCAGCAGCCGGCTCAGGGCGCACCCTCCCCGGACCCCCGCCCGCCCATCGGGGACCCGCCGCCCCACACCCCAGACCCCAGACCCAGCCCGGCTCCCACCCTCCGCCACCCTCCCTCACTCCTCACTCACTCCCTCCCTCCCTCACTCCCTCACTCCTCACTCACTCCCTCCCTCCCTCACTCTCTCGCTCCTTCACTCCCCTCCCTCTCTCCCTCCTCTCCCTCTCTTTCTCTCCCCCTCTCCTCCCTCACTCTCTCTACCTCACACTCTCCCTCCTCTCACTCACTCCCTCCCTCTCTCCCCTCCCTCACTCCCCTCTCTCCCCCTCTCACTCCCCTCCCTCCCTCTCTCCCTCCCTCACTCCCCTCTCTCCCTCACTCCCCTCTCTCACTCTCTCTTTTCTGTCACTTTCTTTTCCCGCCTTGTACGTGTGCGATTTCTGTGTATTTTTGTGTCGCTCTATTTCTCTCTGTCTGTATTTCTCTCCCTCCCTCACTCTCCCTCTGTCTCTCCCTCCCCTCTCTCTCCTTCTCTTTCTCTCTCCTCCACCCCGGGATTTCTCTCTCACTTTCCCGAGGAGTTCGATCCCACTTCGCTCCGACACGTCTGAGTCTGTCACGGCCAGGGAGCGTCTCCAAACCACATTAGGGAGCGTCTCCAAACCACATTAGGGAGCGTCTCCAAACCACATTAGGGAGCGTCTCCAAACCACATTAGGGAGCGTCTCCAAACCACATTAGGGAGCGTCTCCAAACCACATTAGGGAGCGTCACCAAACCACATTAGGGAGCGTCTCCAAACCACATTAGGGAGCGTCTCCAAACCACATTAGGGAGCGTCTCCAAACCCAATTAGGGAGCGTCTCCAAACCACATTAGGGAGCGTCTCCAAACCACATTAGGGAGCGTCTCCAAACCACATTAGGGAGCGTCTCCAAACCACATTAGGGAGCGTCTCCAAACCACATTAGGGAGCGTCTCCAAACCACATTAGGGAGCGTCTCCAAACCACATTACGGAGCGTCACCAAATCACATTACGGAGCGTCACCAAATCTCCAAGAATATCGTATCCTTCCCGTTAGAGACTGACTTCAAATTGCAGAAAAGAATCATACCCTTGGCACCAGGGAACGTCCAAATAAAACAGAAATCTGGCATTTCACACTGAACAGCACAGAAACACACTGAACAGCACAGAAACACAGAGAACAGCACAGAAACACACTGAACAGCACAGAAACACACTGAACAGCACAGAAACACAGAGAACAGCACAGAAACACACTGAACAGCACAGAAACACAGAGAACAGCACAGAAACACAGAGAACAGCACAGAAACACAGAGAACAGCACAGAAACACACTGAACAGCACAGAAACACACTGAACAGCACAGAAACACATTGAACAGCACAGAAACACACTGAACAGCACAGAAACACAGAGAACAGCACAGAAACACAGAGAACAGCACAGAAACACAGAGAACAGCACAGAAACACACTGAACAGCACAGAAACAGACTGAACAGCACAGAAACACAGAGAACAGCACAGAAACACACTGAACAGCACAGAAACACACTGAACAGCACAGAAACACAGAGAACAGCACAGAAACACACTGAACAGAACAGAAACACACTGAACAGCACAGAAACACAGAGAACAGCACAGAAACACACTGAACAGCACAGAAACACACTGAACAGCACAGAAACACAGAGAACAGCACAGAAACACACTGAACAGCACAGAAACACAGAGAACAGCACAGAAACACAGAGAACAGCACAGAAACACACTGAACAGCACAGAAACACACTGAACAGCACAGAAACACAGAGAACAGCACAGAAACACACTGAACAGCACAGAAACACACTGAACAGCACAGAAACACAGAGAACAGCACAGAAACACAGAGAACAGCACAGAAACACAGAGAACAGCACAGAAACACAGAGAACAGCACAGAAACACACTGAACAGCACAGAAACACACTGAACAGCACAGAAACACAGAGAACAGCACAGAAACACAGAGAACAGCACAGAAACACACTGAACAGCACAGAAACACAGAGAACAGCACAGAAACACACTGAACAGAACAGAAACACACTGAACAGCACAGAAACACAGAGAACAGCACAGAAACACACTGAACAGCACAGAAACACACTGAACAGCACAGAAACACAGAGAACAGCACAGAAACACACTGAACAGCACAGAAACACACTGAACAGCACAGAAACACAGAGAACAGCACAGACACACACTGAACAGCACAGAAACACACTGAACAGCACAGAAACACAGAGAACAGCACAGAAACACACTGAACAGCACAGAAACACACTGAACAGCACAGAAACACACTGAACAGCACAGAAACACAGAGAACAGCACAGAAACACACTGAACAGCACAGAAACACAGAGAACAGCACAGAAACACAGAGGACAGCACAGAAACACAGAGAACAGCACAGAAACACAGAGAACAGCACAGAAACACAGAGAACAGCACAGAAACACACTGAACAACACAGAAACACAGAGAACAGCACAGAAACACAGGGAACAGCACAGAAACACACTGAACAGCACAGAAACACAGAGAACAGCACAGAAACACAGAGAACAGCACAGAAACACACTGAACAGCACAGAAACACAGAGAATAGCACAGACACACACTGAACCGCACAGAAACACACTGAACAGCACAGAAACACAGAGAACAGCACAGAAACACACTGAACAGCACAGAAACACAGAGAACAGCACAGAAACACACTGAACAGCACAGAAACACAGAGAACAGCACAGAAACACAGAGAACAGCACAGAAACACAGAGAACAGCACAGAAACACAGAGAACAGCACAGAAACACACTGAACAGCACAGAAACACACAGAACAGCACAGAAACACACTGAACAGCACAGAAACACAGAGAACAGCACAGAAACACACTGAACAGCACAGAAACGGTGTGCGGATATTACACAGTGTGCTGAGAGTTCGGTACGTGTGGGAGTTGAAGGGTTAATCTCTTTAAATCTAGTGCATATTGCTTCAACTGTTTAAGGTCAATTTAAAAGTTTAAATTTCTAAGTTTCTGTCAGGCTTCAGCAGAGAGCTGCTGTAGCAAGTTAATTGGTTAGCTAGATTCAATTGGTCCCTGAAGGTGGGGCAGGCCTGACTCATCTGAGTCTCAACTGTAGAAATACAGGGGCCTGTCAGTGCGAACTGCACGGTGTGCGGATATTACACAGTGTGCTGAGAGTTCGGTAAGTGTGGGAGTTGGGGGAAGGAGGTGCTGCTTTGCCTTGCTTTTCTTGCAGAGCGGTAGTGGACCTGAGAGCGGTGAGCGGCGGGAGAGAGCGAGACCAGAGCGGGGATATAAACAGTGTGGAGAGAGTGAGACCAGAGCTTACTCTGAGAGCGAGACTCTGAGACCAGCGGCAGTTCGGGGTGACGTCACCAGTCAGAAAGTGACGCGGCACAGGGGAGGCAGCTGATTGGTGAGTAGGTTCAGGTGAGTATTTCTACCATTTTACTGTAAGTAAAGTAATAAGAAAGGGAAGATCTGCAGGTTTTATAGCAGATAGTGTTTTTTTTTAGTGAACCTAGGTCCCTAGTATAGTTAACATTTTCTAATTTCAACGTAATTTAAAAGGGGTAACTCAGCTAAGGCAAGTCATGGCAGCAGACCTCGCACCCGTGATATGCTCCTCCTGCAAGATGTGGGAAGTCATGGACACTACCAGTGTCCCTGCCGACCATGTGTGCGGGAAGTGTGTCCACCTGCAGCTACTGACCGATCGTATCTCGGAGCTGGAGCTGCGGGTGGACTCACTGTGGAGCATCCGCGATGCAGAGAAACTCGTGGATAGCACGTTTAGCGAGTTGGTCACACCGCAGGTAAAGGGTATACAGGCAGGAAGTGAATGGGTGACCACCAGGAAGAGTAAGAAATGCAGGCAGGTAGTGCAGGGGTCCCCTGTGTCCATCCCCCTCTCAAACAGATATGCCACTTTGGATGCTGTTGGGGGGGATGACTTATCAGGGGAAGGCAGCAGCAGCCAACTTCCTGGCACCACGGGTAGCTCTGCTGCACAGGCTGGGAGGAAAAAGAGTGGCAGAGCTATAGTGATAGGGGACTCAATTGTAAGGGGAATAGACAGGCGTTTCTGCGGCCGCAACCGAGACTCCAGGATGGTGTGTTGCCTCCCTGGTGCAAGGATCAAGGATGTCTCGGAGCGGCTACAGGACATTTTGGAGGGGGAGGGCGAACAGCCAGCTGTCGTGGTGCACATAGGCACCAACGATATAGGTAAAAAAGGGGATGAGGTCCTAAAAGCAGAATATAGGGAGTTAGGAGGTAAATTAAAAAATAGGACCTCAAAGGTAGTAATCTCAGGATTGCTGCCAGTGCCACGTGCTAGTCAGAGTAGAAATAGGAGGATATTTCAAATGAATACGTGGCTAGAGGAATGGTGCAAGGGGGAGGGATTCAAATTCCTGGGACACTGGAAACGGTTCTGGGGGAGGTGGGACCAGTACAAACCGGACGGTCTGCACCTGGGCAGGGCCGGGACCGCTGTCCTAGGAGGAGTGTTTGCTAGTGCTGTTGGGGAGGGTTTAAACTAAAGTGGCAGGGGGTTGGGAACCTGAGCAGGGAGAGAGAGGAAAGCGTAACAGGAAGGGACAGAAGGTATGGAGTAATAGGTAAAGTGTTAAAAAAGGAAAAAGCAGGAACGAAGCGTCACAAAACAGATTTGAAAGTTCTTTATCTGAATGCACGTAGCATTCGTAATAAAATGGACGAGTTAACGGCACAAATAACTACGTATGGGTATGATCTTGTGGCCATTACAGAAACATGGCTGCAGGGTGACAACGACTGGGAATTAAATATGCCAGGGTATTTAACAATCAGGAAGGACAGGCAGGAAGGAAGGGGAGGTGGGGTGGCTATGTTAATAAAGGAAGGAATCACTGTAATACAGAGAAATGATATTGGGACAAAGCATCAAGATAATGAAACAGTTTGGGTGGAGATAAGGAATAATAAGGGGAAAAAAACATTAGTGGGCGTAGTATATAGGCCTCCTAATAGTTGCAACTCTGCTGGAAGAAGTATTAATCAGGAAATAGTCGGGGCATGTAATAAGGGAACAGCCATAATTATGGGGGATTTTAATTATCATATTAACTGGACAAATCAAATTGGGCAGAGCAGCCTTGAGGACGAGTTCATTGAGTGCATCAGGGATGGATTTCTTGAGCAGTATGTAACTGATCCTACAAGGGGGCAGGCAACCTTGGACCTGGTCCTGTGTAATGAGTCAGGATTAATTAATAATGTCCTAGTTAAGGATCCCCTTGGAACGAGCGACCACAACATGGTTGAATTCCATATCCAATTAGAGGGTGAGAAGGTTGATTCTCAAACAAGCGTACTGAGCTTGAATAAAGGAGACTATGATGGTATGAGAGCGGAATTGATTAAAGTGGACTGGGAAAATAGATTAAAGGGTAAGACGGTACATGAGCAGTGGTGTTCATTTAGGGAGTTATTTTACAACTTTCAAAATAAATATATTCCACTGAGGAAAAAAGGGTGTAAAAGAAATGACAGCCACCCGTGGCTAAGTAAAGAAATCAAGGATAGTATCCGACTAAAAACAAGGACATATAAGGTAGCCAAACTTAGTGGGAAGATAGAAGATTGGGAATTCTTCAAAAGACAGCAAAAAGTAACTAAAGGATTGATTAAGAAAGGGAAGTTAGATTATGAAAAGAAATTAGCAAAAAATATAAAAACAGATAGCAAGAGTTTCTATAGTTATATAAAAAGAAAAAGGGTGGCTAAGGCAAACATAGGTCCCTTAGAGGATGAGACCGGGAAATTAATGGTGGGAAACATGGAGATGGCAAAAATGCTGAACAAATATTTTGTTTCAGTCTTTACAGTAGAGGACACTAAGAATATCCCAACACTGGACAAATAGGGGGCTATAGGGGGGGAGGAGCTTAATACGATTAAAATCACTCAAGAGATGGTACTCAGTAAAATAATGGGACTCAAGGCGGATAAATCCCCTGGACCTGATGGCTTCCATCCTAGGGTCTTGAGGGAAGTGGCAGTAGGGATTGTGGATGCTTTGGTGATAGTTTTCCAAAATTCCCTGGACTCAGGAGAGGTCCCGGCAGATTGGAAAACTGCTAATGTAACACCGTTATTTAAAAAGGGTAGTAGGCAGAAGGCTGGAAATTATAGGCCAGTTAGCTTAACATCTGTGGTGGGTAAAATTTTGGAGTCTATTATTAAGGAGACAGTAACGGAACATTTAGATAAGCATAATTTAATAGGACAAAGTCAGCATGGCTTTATGAAGGGGAAGTCATGTCTGACAAATTTGCTTGAGTTCTTCGAGGATATAACGTATAGGGTGGATAAAGGGGAACCAGTGGACGTAGTGTATTTAGACTTCCAGAAGGCATTCGACAAGGTGCCACATAAAACATTATTACTTAAGATAAAAAATCACGGGATTGGGGGTAATATTCTGGCATGGGTGGAGGATTGGTTATCAAACAGGAAGCAGAGAGTTGGGATAAATGGTTCATTTTCGGACTGGCAACCAGTAACCAGTGGTGTTCCACAGGGGTCGGTGCTGGGTCCCCAACTCTTTACAATCTATATTAACGATTTGGAGGAGGGGACCGAGTGCAACATATCAAAATTTGCAGATGATACAAAGATGGGAGGGAAAGTAGAGAGTGAGGAGGTCATAAAAAACCTGCAAGGGGATATAGACAGGCTGGGTGAGTGGGCGGAGATTTGGCAGATGCAATATAATATTGGAAAATGTGAGGTTATGCACTTTGGCAGGAAAAATCAGAGAGCAAGTTATTTTCTTAATGGCGAGAGACTGGAAAGTACTGCAGTACAAAGGGATCTGGGGGTCCTAGTGCAAGAAAATCAAAAAGTTGGTATGCAGGTGCAGCAGGTGATCAAGAAAGCCAACGGAATGTTGGCTTTTATTGCTCGGGGGATAGAATATAAAAACAAGGAGGTATTGCTGCAGTTATATAAGGTATTGGTGAGACCGCACCTGGAATACTGCATACAGTTTTGGTCTCCATACTTAAGAAAAGACATACTTGCTCTCGAGGCAGTACAAAGAAGGTTCACTCGGTTAATCCCGGGGATGAGGGGGCGGACATATGAGGAGAGGTTGAGTAGATTGGGACTCTACTCATTGGAGTTCAGAAGAATGAGAGGCGATCTTATTGAAACATATAAGATTGTGAAGGGTCTTGATCGGGTGGATGCAGTAAGGATGTTCCCAAAGATGGGTGAAACTAGAACTAGGGGGCATAATCTTAGAATAAGGGGCTGCTCTTTCAAAACTGAGATGAGGAGAAACTTCTTCACTCAGAGGGTGGTAGGTCTGTGGAATTTGCTGCCCCAGGAAGCTGTGGAAGCTACATCATTAGATAAATTTAAAACAGAAATAGACAGTTTCCTAGAAGTAAAGGGAATTAGGGGTTATGGGGAGCGGGCAGGAAATTGGACATGAAGCTGAGTTCGGATCGGTCAATGCCCTGTGGGTGGCGGAGAGGGCCCAGGGGCTATGTGGCCGGGTCCTGCTCCGACTTATTGTGTTCTTTAGATTTGTGGTTGGGATCAGATCAGCCATGATCTTGTTGAATGGCGGAGCAGGCTCGAGGGGCCGATTGGCCTACTCCTGCTCCAATTTCTTATGTTCTTATGTTCTTATGAAACACAGCGAACAGCACAGAAACACAGAGAACAGCACAGAAACACACTGAACAGCACAGAAACACACTGAACAGCACAGAAACACAGAGAACAGCACAGAAACGCACTGAACAGCACAGAAACACACTGAACAGCACAGAAACACACTGAACAGCACAGAAACACAGAGAACAGCACAGAAACACAGAGAACAGCACAGAAACACACTGAACCGCACAGAAACACAGAGAACAGCACAGAAACACTCTGAACAGCACAGAAACACTCTGAACAGCACAGAAACACTCTGAACAGCACAGAAACACACTGAACCGCACAGAAACACACTGAACAGCACAGAAACACAGAGAACAGCACAGAAACACAGAGAACAGCACAGAAACACAGAGAACAGCACAGAAACACAGAGAACAGCACAGAAACACAGAGAACAGCACAGAAACACAGAGAACAGCACAGAAACACACTGAACAGCACAGAAACACAGAGAACAGCACAGAAACACACTGAACAGCACAGAAACACACTGAACAGCACAGAAACACAGAGAACAGCACAGAAACACAGAGAACAGCACAGAAACACAGAGAACAGCACAGAAACACACTGAACCGCACAGAAACACACTGAACAGCACAGAAACACAGAGAACAGCACAGAAACACAGAGAACAGCACAGAAACACAGAGAACAGCACAGAAACACAGAGAACAGCACAGAAACACAGAGAACAGCACAGAAACACAGAGAACAGCAGAGAAACACAGAGAACAGCACAGAAACACAGAGAACAGCACTACACTCTTTCTATTAGTGCACTGCACTCGTTATATTGGTGCACTACACTCTTTCTATTAGTGCACTACACTCTTTCTATTAGTGCACCACACTCTTTCTATTAGTGCACTACACTCTTTCTATTAGTGCACTACACTCTTTCTATTAGTGCACTACACTCTTTCTATTAGTGCACTACACTCTTTCTATTAGTGCACTACACTCGTTATATTAGTGCACTACACTCTTTCTATTAGTGCACTACACTCTTTCTATTAGCGCACTACACTCGTTATATTGGTGCACTACACTCTTTCTATTAGTGCACTACACTCGTTATATTGGTGCTCTACACTCGTTATATTAGTGCGCTACACTCGTTATATTGGCGCACTGCACTCGTTATATTGGTGCACTGCACTCTTTCTATTGGTGCACTGCACTC
Source organism: Heptranchias perlo (assembly GCF_035084215.1). Lineage (NCBI taxonomy): Eukaryota > Metazoa > Chordata > Chondrichthyes > Hexanchiformes > Hexanchidae > Heptranchias > Heptranchias perlo. Next base: position 40,612,253 of record NC_090352.1, on the reverse strand, counting down.
GTTATATTGGTGCACTACACTCTTTCTATTAGCGCACTACACTCGTTATATTAGCGCACTACACTCTTTCTATTAGTGCACTACACTCTTTCTATTAGTGCACTACACTCTTTCTATGAGTGCACTACACTCTTTCTATTAGTGCACTACACTCTTTCTATTAGTGCACTACACTCTTTCTATTAGTGCACTACACTCTTTCTATTAGTGCACTACACTCTTTCTATTAGTGCACTACACTCGTTATATTGGCGCACTGCACTCGTTATATTGGTGCACTGCACTCTTTCTATTGGTGCACTACACTCGTTATATTGGTGCACTACACTCTTTCTATTAGAGCACTACACTCGTTATATTAGTGCACTACACTCGTTATATTAGAGCACTACACTCTTTCTATTAGTGCACTGCACTCGTTATATTGGCGCACTGCACTCGTTATATTGGCGCACTGCACTCGTTATATTGGCGCACTGCACTCGTTATATTGGCGCACTGCACTCGTTATATTAGCGCACTACACTCTTTCTATTCGCGCACTACACTCGTTATATTAGCGCACTACACTCGTTATATTAGCGCACTACACTCTTTCTATTAGCGCACTACACTCGTTATATTGGTGCACTACACTCGTTATATTAGCGCACTACACTCTTTCTATTAGCGCACTACACTCGTTATATTGGTGCTCTACACTCGTTATATTAGCGCACTACACTCGTTATATTAGCGCACTACACTCTTTCTATTAGCGCACTACACTCGTTATATTGGTGCACTACACTCGTTATATTAGCGCACTACACTCTTTCTATTAGCGCACTACACTCGTTATATTGGTGCTCTACACTCGTTATATTGGTGCTCTACACTCGTTATATTAGTGCACTACACTCGTTATATTAGCGCACTGCACTCGTTATATTAGCGCACTGCACTCGTTATATTAGTGCACTGCACTCTTTCTATTGGTGCACTACACTCGTTATATTGGTGCACTACACTCTTTCTATTAGTGCACTACACTCTTTCTATTAGCGCACTACACTCGTTATATTAGCGCACTACACTCGTTATATTAGAGCACTGCACTCTTTCTATTAGTGCACTACACTCATTATATTAGCGCACTACACTCTTTCTATTAGCGCATTACACTCGTTATATTGGTGCTCTACACTCGTTATATTAGTGCGCTACACTCGTTATATTAGCGCACTACACTCGTTATATTGGCGCACTACACTCGTTATATTGGCGCACTACACTCGTTATATTGGTGCACTGCACTCGTTATATTAGTGCACTGCACTCTTTCTATTAGTGCACTACACTCGTTATATTGGTGCACTACACTCTTTCTATTAGCGCACTACACTCGTTATATTAGCGCACTACACTCGTTATATTAGAGCACGACACTCTTTCTATTAGTGCACTACACTCTTTCTATTAGTGCACTACACTCGTTATATTGGTGCACTACACTCTTTCTATTAGCGCACTACACTCGTTATATTAGCGCACTACACTCGTTATATTAGAGCACTACACTCTTTCTATTAGTGCACTACACTCGTTATATTGGTGCACTGCACTCATTATATTAGCGCACTACACTCTTTCTATTAGTGCACTACACTCTTTCTATTAGTGCACTACACTCGTTATATTGGTGCTCTACACTCGTTATATTAGTGCGCTACACTCGTTATATTAGCGCACTACACTCGTTATATTGGTGCACTACACTCGTTATATTGGTGCACTACACTCGTTATATTAGCGCACTACACTCGTTATATTAGTGCACTGCACTCTTTCTATTAGTGCACTACACTCGTTATATTGGTGCACTACACTCTTTCTATTAGCGCACTACACTCGTTATATTAGCGCACTTCACTCGTTATATTAGAGCACTACACTCTTTCTATTAGTGCACTACACTCTTTCTATTAGTGCACTACACTCGTTATATTGGTGCACTACACTCTTTCCATTAGCGCACGACACTCGTTATATTAGCGCACTACACTCGTTATATTAGAGCACTACACTCTTTCTATTAGTGCACTACACTCGTTATATTGGTGCACTACACTCTTTCTATTAGTGCACTACACTCGTTATATTAGCGCACTACACTCGTTATATTAGCACACTACACTCGTTATATTGGTGCACTGCACTCATTATATTAGCGCACTACACTCTTTCTATTAGTGCACTACACTCGTTATATTGGTGCTCTACACTCGTTATATTAGTGCGCTACACTCGTTATATTAGCGCACTACACTCGTTATATTAGCGCACTACACTCGTTATATTAGTGCACTACACTCGTTATATTAGCGCATGACACTCGTTACATTAGCGCACTACACTCGTTATATTAGCGCACTACACTCGTTATATTAGCGCACTACACTCGTTATATTAGCGCACTACACTCGTTATATTAGCGCACTACACTCTTTCTATTAGTGCACTACACTCGTTCTATTAGTGCACTACACTGTTTCTATTAGTGCACTGCACTCTTTCTATTAGTGCACTACACTCTTTCTATTAGTGCACTACACTCGTTATATTAGTGCACTGCACTCGTTATATTAGTGCACTGCACTCTTTCTATTAGTGCACTACACTCTTTCTATTAGTGCACTACACTCGTTATATTAGTGCACTACACTCTTTCTATTAGTGCACTACACTCTTTCTATTAGTGCACTACACTCGTTATATGAGTGCACTGCACTCTTTCTATTAGTGCACTACACTCTTTCTATTAGTGCACTACACTCTTTCTATTAGTGCACTACACTCGTTATATTAGTGCACTACACTCTTTCTATTAGTGCACTACACTCTTTCTATTAGTGCACTACACTCGTTATATTAGTGCACTGCACTCTTTCTATTTGTGCACTACACTCTTTCTATTAGTGCACTACACTCGTTATATTAGTGCACTACACTCTTTCTATTAGTGCACTACACTCTTTCCATTAGTGCACTGCACTCGTTATATTAGTGCACTGCACTCTTTCTATTTGTGCACTACACTCTTTCTATTAGTGCACTACACTCGTTATATTAGTGCACTGCACTCTTTCTATTAGTGCACTACACACTTTCTATTAGTGCACTACACTCTTTCTATTAGTGCACTACACTCGTTATATTAGTGCACTGCACTCTTTCTATTAGTGCACTACACTCTTTCTATTAGTGCACTACACTCTTTCTATTAGTGCACTACACTCTTTCTGTTAGTGCACGACACTCATTATATTAGTGCACTGCACTCTTTCTATTAGTGCACTGCACTCTTTCTATTAGTGCACTACACTCTTTCTATTAGTGCACTGCACTCTTTCTATTAGTGCACTACACTCGTTATATTGGTGCACTACACTCGTTATATTAGTGCACTACACTCTTTCTATTAGTGCACTGCACTCATTATATTAGCGCACTACACTCGTTATATTAGCGCATTACACTCGTTATGTTGGCGCACTACACTCGTTATATTAGCGCACTACACTCGTTATATTGGTGCACTACACTCGTTATATTAGAGCACTACACTCGTTATATTAGCGCACTACACTCGTTATATTGGTGCACTACACTCGTTATATTAGAGCACTACACTCGTTATATTAGAGCACTACACTCGTTATATTAGCGCACTGCACTCGTTATATTGGTGCACTACACTCGTTATATTAGAGCACTACACTCGTTATATTAGCGCACTACACTCGTTATATTAGTGCACTACACTCGTTATATTAGCGCACTACACTCGTTATATTGGTGCACTACACTCGTTATATTGGTGCACCACACTCGTTATATTAGTGCACTGCACTCGTTATATTGGTGCACTACACTCGTTATATTAGTGCACTGCACTCTTTCTATTAGTGCACTACACTCTTTCTATTAGTGCACTACACTCTTTCTATTAGTGCACTACACTCGTTATATTAGTGCACTACACTCTTTCTATTAGTGCACTACATTCTTTCTATTAGTGCACTACACTCGTTATATTAGTGCACTGCACTCTTTCTATTAGTGCACTACACTCTTTCTATTAGTGCACTACACTCGTTATATTAGTGCACTACACTCTTTCTATTAGTGCACTACACTCTTTCTATTAGTGCACTACACTCGTTATATTAGTGCACTGCACTCTTTCTATTAGTGCACTACACTCTTTCTATTCGTGCACTACACTCGTTATATTAGTGCACTGCACTCTTTCTATTAGTGCACTACACTCTTTCTATTAGTGCACTACACTCTTTCTATTAGTGCACTGCACTCTTTCTATTAGTGCACTACACTCTTTCTATTAGTGCACTACACTCGTTATATTAGTGCACTGCACTCGTTATATTAGTGCACTGCACTCTTTGAATTCATGCACTACACTCGTTATATTAGTGCACTACACTCGTTATATTAGTGCACTGCACTCTTTCTATTAGTGCACTGCACTCTTTCTATTAGTGCACTACACTCGTTATATTAGTGCACTACACTCTTTCTATTAGTGCACTACACTCGTTATATTAGTGCACTGCACTCTTTCTATAAGTGCACTACACTCTTTCTATTAGTGCACTACACTCGTTATATTAGTGCACTGCACTCTTTCTATTAGTGCACTACACTCTTTCTATTAGTGCACTACACTCGTTATATTAGTGCACTACACTCTTTCTATTAGTGCACTATACTCTTTCTATTAGTGCACTACACTCGTTATATTAGTGCACTGCACTCTTTCTATTAGTGCACTACAATCTTTCTATTAGTGCACTACACTCGTTATATTAGTGCACTACACTCTTTCTATTAGTGCACTGCACTCTTTCTATTAGTGCACTGCACTCTTTCTATTAGTGCACTACACTCTTTCTATTAGTGCACTGCACTCATTATATTAGCGCACTACACTCGTAATATTAGCGCACTACACTCGTTATATTGGTGCACTACACTCGTTATATTAGAGCACTACACTCGTTATATTAGCGCACTACACTCGTTATATTAGTGCACTACACTCGTTATATTAGCGCACTACACTCGTTATATTGGTGCACTACACTCGTTATATTGGTGCACCACACTCGTTATATTAGTGCACTGCACTCGTTATATTGGTGCACTACACTCGTTATATTAGTGCACTGCACACTTTCTATTAGTGCACTACACTCTTTCTATTAGTGCACTACACTCTTTCTATTAGTGCACTACACTCGTTATATTAGTGCACTACACTCTTTCTATTAGTGCACTACACTCGTTATATTAGTGCACTACACTCTTTCTATTAGTGCACTACACTCTTTCTATTAGTGCACTACACTCGTTATATTAGTGCACTACACTCTTTCTATTAGTGCACTACACTCTTTCTCTTAGTGCACTACACTCGTTATATTAGTGCACTGCACTCTTTCTATTGGTGCACTACACTCTTTCTATTAGTGCACTACACTCGTTATATTAGTGCACTACACTCTTTCTATTAGTGCACTACACTCTTTCTATTAGTGCACTACACTCTTTCTATTAGTGCACTACACTCTTTCTATTAGTGCACTACACTCGTTATATTAGTGCACTGCACTCTTTCTATTAGTGCACTACACTCTTTCTATTAGAGCACTACACTCGTTATATTAGTGCACTGCACTCATTATATTAGTGCACTGCACTCTTTCTATTAGTGCACTACACTCTTTCTATTCGTGCACTACACTCGTTATATTAGTGCACTACACTCTTTCTATTAGTGCACTACACTCTTTCTATTAGTGCACTACACTCGTTATATTAGTGCACTGCACTCTTTCTATTAGTGCACTACACTCTTTCTATTAGTGCACTGCACTCTTTCTATTAGTGCACTACACTCGTTATATTGGTGCACTACACTCGTTATATTAGAGCACTACACTCGTTATATTAGTGCACTGCACTCTTTCTATTAGTGCACTACACTCGTTATATTAGTGCACTGCACTCTTTCTATTAGTGCACTACACTCTTTCTATTAGAGCACTACACTCGTTATATTAGCGCACTACACTCTTTCTATTAGTGCACTACACTCGTTATATTAGTGCACTACACTCTTTCTATTAGTGCACTACACTCTTTCTATTAGTGCACTACACTCGTTATATTAGTGCACTGCACTCTTTCTATTAGTGCACTACACTCTTTCTATTAGTGCACTGCACTCTTTCTATTAGTGCACTACACTCGTTATATTAGTGCACTACACTCTTTCTATTAGTGCACTGCACTCGTTATATTAGTGCACTGCACTCTTTCTATTAGTGCACTACACTCTTTCTATTAGTGCACTACACTCGTTATATTAGTGCACTGCACTCTTTCTATTAGTGCACTACACTCGTTATATTAGTGCACTACACTCTTTCTATTAGTGCACTATACTCTTTCTATTAGTGCACTACACTCGTTATATTAGTGCACTGCACTCTTTCTATTAGTGCACTACAATCTTTCTATTAGTGCACTACACTCGTTATATTAGTGCACTACACTCGTTATATTAGTGCACTACACTCTTTCTATTAGTGCACTGCACTCTTTCTATTAGTGCACTACACTCGTTATATTAGTGCACTGCACTCTTTCTATTAGTGCACTACACTCTTTCTATTAGTGCACTGCACTCGTTATATTAGTGCACTACACTCGTTATATTAGTGCACTACACTCTTTCTATGAGTGCACTACACTCTTTCTATTAGTGCACTTCACTCGTTACATTAGTGCACTGCACTCTTTCTATTAGTGCACTACACTCTTTCTATTAGTGCACTACACTCTTTCTATTAGTGCACTACACTCGTTATATTAGTGCACTGCACTCTTTCTATTAGTGCACTACACTCGTTATATTAGTGCACTACACTCGTTATATTGGTGCACTACACTCTTTCTATTAGCGCACTACACTCGTTATATTAGCGCACTACACTCGTTATATTAGAGCACTACACTCTTTCTATTAGTGCACTACACTCGTTATATTGGTGCACTGCACTCATTATATTAGCGCACTACACTCTTTCTATTAGTGCACTACACTCTTTCTATTAGTGCACTACACTCGTTATATTGGTGCTCTACACTCGTTATATTAGTGCGCTACACTCGTTATATTAGCGCACTACACTCGTTATATTGGTGCACTACACTCGTTATATTGGTGCACTACACTCGTTATATTAGCGCACTACACTCGTTATATTAGTGCACTGCACTCTTTCTATTAGTGCACTACACTCGTTATATTGGTGCACTACACTCTTTCTATTAGCGCACTACACTCGTTATATTAGCGCACTTCACTCGTTATATTAGAGCACTACACTCTTTCTATTAGTGCACTACACTCTTTCTATTAGTGCACTACACTCGTTATATTGGTGCACTACACTCTTTCCATTAGCGCACGACACTCGTTATATTAGCGCACTACACTCGTTATATTAGAGCACTACACTCTTTCTATTAGTGCACTACACTCGTTATATTGGTGCACTACACTCTTTCTATTAGTGCACTACACTCGTTATATTAGCGCACTACACTCGTTATATTAGCACACTACACTCGTTATATTGGTGCACTGCACTCATTATATTAGCGCACTACACTCTTTCTATTAGTGCACTACACTCGTTATATTGGTGCTCTACACTCGTTATATTAGTGCGCTACACTCGTTATATTAGCGCACTACACTCGTTATATTAGCGCACTACACTCGTTATATTAGTGCACTACACTCGTTATATTAGCGCATGACACTCGTTACATTAGCGCACTACACTCGTTATATTAGCGCACTACACTCGTTATATTAGCGCACTACACTCGTTATATTAGCGCACTACACTCGTTATATTAGCGCACTACACTCTTTCTATTAGTGCACTACACTCGTTCTATTAGTGCACTACACTGTTTCTATTAGTGCACTGCACTCTTTCTATTAGTGCACTACACTCTTTCTATTAGTGCACTACACTCGTTATATTAGTGCACTGCACTCGTTATATTAGTGCACTGCACTCTTTCTATTAGTGCACTACACTCTTTCTATTAGTGCACTACACTCGTTATATTAGTGCACTACACTCTTTCTATTAGTGCACTACACTCTTTCTATTAGTGCACTACACTCGTTATATGAGTGCACTGCACTCTTTCTATTAGTGCACTACACTCTTTCTATTAGTGCACTACACTCTTTCTATTAGTGCACTACACTCGTTATATTAGTGCACTACACTCTTTCTATTAGTGCACTACACTCTTTCTATTAGTGCACTACACTCGTTATATTAGTGCACTGCACTCTTTCTATTTGTGCACTACACTCTTTCTATTAGTGCACTACACTCGTTATATTAGTGCACTACACTCTTTCTATTAGTGCACTACACTCTTTCCATTAGTGCACTGCACTCGTTATATTAGTGCACTGCACTCTTTCTATTTGTGCACTACACTCTTTCTATTAGTGCACTACACTCGTTATATTAGTGCACTGCACTCTTTCTATTAGTGCACTACACACTTTCTATTAGTGCACTACACTCTTTCTATTAGTGCACTACACTCGTTATATTAGTGCACTGCACTCTTTCTATTAGTGCACTACACTCTTTCTATTAGTGCACTACACTCTTTCTATTAGTGCACTACACTCTTTCTGTTAGTGCACGACACTCATTATATTAGTGCACTGCACTCTTTCTATTAGTGCACTGCACTCTTTCTATTAGTGCACTACACTCTTTCTATTAGTGCACTGCACTCTTTCTATTAGTGCACTACACTCGTTATATTGGTGCACTACACTCGTTATATTAGTGCACTACACTCTTTCTATTAGTGCACTGCACTCATTATATTAGCGCACTACACTCGTTATATTAGCGCATTACACTCGTTATGTTGGCGCACTACACTCGTTATATTAGCGCACTACACTCGTTATATTGGTGCACTACACTCGTTATATTAGAGCACTACACTCGTTATATTAGCGCACTACACTCGTTATATTGGTGCACTACACTCGTTATATTAGAGCACTACACTCGTTATATTAGAGCACTACACTCGTTATATTAGCGCACTGCACTCGTTATATTGGTGCACTACACTCGTTATATTAGAGCACTACACTCGTTATATTAGCGCACTACACTCGTTATATTAGTGCACTACACTCGTTATATTAGCGCACTACACTCGTTATATTGGTGCACTACACTCGTTATATTGGTGCACCACACTCGTTATATTAGTGCACTGCACTCGTTATATTGGTGCACTACACTCGTTATATTAGTGCACTGCACTCTTTCTATTAGTGCACTACACTCTTTCTATTAGTGCACTACACTCTTTCTATTAGTGCACTACACTCGTTATATTAGTGCACTACACTCTTTCTATTAGTGCACTACATTCTTTCTATTAGTGCACTACACTCGTTATATTAGTGCACTGCACTCTTTCTATTAGTGCACTACACTCTTTCTATTAGTGCACTACACTCGTTATATTAGTGCACTACACTCTTTCTATTAGTGCACTACACTCTTTCTATTAGTGCACTACACTCGTTATATTAGTGCACTGCACTCTTTCTATTAGTGCACTACACTCTTTCTATTCGTGCACTACACTCGTTATATTAGTGCACTGCACTCTTTCTATTAGTGCACTACACTCTTTCTATTAGTGCACTACACTCTTTCTATTAGTGCACTGCACTCTTTCTATTAGTGCACTACACTCTTTCTATTAGTGCACTACACTCGTTATATTAGTGCACTGCACTCGTTATATTAGTGCACTGCACTCTTTGAATTCATGCACTACACTCGTTATATTAGTGCACTACACTCGTTATATTAGTGCACTGCACTCTTTCTATTAGTGCACTGCACTCTTTCTATTAGTGCACTACACTCGTTATATTAGTGCACTACACTCTTTCTATTAGTGCACTACACTCGTTATATTAGTGCACTGCACTCTTTCTATAAGTGCACTACACTCTTTCTATTAGTGCACTACACTCGTTATATTAGTGCACTGCACTCTTTCTATTAGTGCACTACACTCTTTCTATTAGTGCACTACACTCGTTATATTAGTGCACTACACTCTTTCTATTAGTGCACTATACTCTTTCTATTAGTGCACTACACTCGTTATATTAGTGCACTGCACTCTTTCTATTAGTGCACTACAATCTTTCTATTAGTGCACTACACTCGTTATATTAGTGCACTACACTCTTTCTATTAGTGCACTGCACTCTTTCTATTAGTGCACTGCACTCTTTCTATTAGTGCACTACACTCTTTCTATTAGTGCACTGCACTCATTATATTAGCGCACTACACTCGTAATATTAGCGCACTACACTCGTTATATTGGTGCACTACACTCGTTATATTAGAGCACTACACTCGTTATATTAGCGCACTACACTCGTTATATTAGTGCACTACACTCGTTATATTAGCGCACTACACTCGTTATATTGGTGCACTACACTCGTTATATTGGTGCACCACACTCGTTATATTAGTGCACTGCACTCGTTATATTGGTGCACTACACTCGTTATATTAGTGCACTGCACACTTTCTATTAGTGCACTACACTCTTTCTATTAGTGCACTACACTCTTTCTATTAGTGCACTACACTCGTTATATTAGTGCACTACACTCTTTCTATTAGTGCACTACACTCGTTATATTAGTGCACTACACTCTTTCTATTAGTGCACTACACTCTTTCTATTAGTGCACTACACTCGTTATATTAGTGCACTACACTCTTTCTATTAGTGCACTACACTCTTTCTCTTAGTGCACTACACTCGTTATATTAGTGCACTGCACTCTTTCTATTGGTGCACTACACTCTTTCTATTAGTGCACTACACTCGTTATATTAGTGCACTACACTCTTTCTATTAGTGCACTACACTCTTTCTATTAGTGCACTACACTCTTTCTATTAGTGCACTACACTCTTTCTATTAGTGCACTACACTCGTTATATTAGTGCACTGCACTCTTTCTATTAGTGCACTACACTCTTTCTATTAGAGCACTACACTCGTTATATTAGTGCACTGCACTCATTATATTAGTGCACTGCACTCTTTCTATTAGTGCACTACACTCTTTCTATTCGTGCACTACACTCGTTATATTAGTGCACTACACTCTTTCTATTAGTGCACTACACTCTTTCTATTAGTGCACTACACTCGTTATATTAGTGCACTGCACTCTTTCTATTAGTGCACTACACTCTTTCTATTAGTGCACTGCACTCTTTCTATTAGTGCACTACACTCGTTATATTGGTGCACTACACTCGTTATATTAGAGCACTACACTCGTTATATTAGTGCACTGCACTCTTTCTATTAGTGCACTACACTCGTTATATTAGTGCACTGCACTCTTTCTATTAGTGCACTACACTCTTTCTATTAGAGCACTACACTCGTTATATTAGCGCACTACACTCTTTCTATTAGTGCACTACACTCGTTATATTAGTGCACTACACTCTTTCTATTAGTGCACTACACTCTTTCTATTAGTGCACTACACTCGTTATATTAGTGCACTGCACTCTTTCTATTAGTGCACTACACTCTTTCTATTAGTGCACTGCACTCTTTCTATTAGTGCACTACACTCGTTATATTAGTGCACTACACTCTTTCTATTAGTGCACTGCACTCGTTATATTAGTGCACTGCACTCTTTCTATTAGTGCACTACACTCTTTCTATTAGTGCACTACACTCGTTATATTAGTGCACTGCACTCTTTCTATTAGTGCACTACACTCGTTATATTAGTGCACTACACTCTTTCTATTAGTGCACTATACTCTTTCTATTAGTGCACTACACTCGTTATATTAGTGCACTGCACTCTTTCTATTAGTGCACTACAATCTTTCTATTAGTGCACTACACTCGTTATATTAGTGCACTACACTCGTTATATTAGTGCACTACACTCTTTCTATTAGTGCACTGCACTCTTTCTATTAGTGCACTACACTCGTTATATTAGTGCACTGCACTCTTTCTATTAGTGCACTACACTCTTTCTATTAGTGCACTGCACTCGTTATATTAGTGCACTACACTCGTTATATTAGTGCACTACACTCTTTCTATGAGTGCACTACACTCTTTCTATTAGTGCACTTCACTCGTTACATTAGTGCACTGCACTCTTTCTATTAGTGCACTACACTCTTTCTATTAGTGCACTACACTCTTTCTATTAGTGCACTACACTCGTTATATTAGTGCACTGCACTCTTTCTATTAGTGCACTACACTCTTTCTATTAGTGCACTACACTCGTTATATTAGTGCACTGCACTCGTTATATTAGTGCACTGCACTCTTTCTATTAGTGCACGACACTCTTTCTATTAGTGCACTACACTCGTTATATTAGTGCACTACACTCTTTCTATTAGTGCACTACACTCTTTCTATTAGTGCACTACACTCTTTCTATTAGTGCACTGCACTCATTATATTAGCGCACTACACTCGTTATATTGGTGCACTACACTCGTTATATTAGCGCACTACACTCGTTATATTAGTGCACTACACTCGTTATATTGGTGCACTACACTCGTTATATTGGTGCAGTACACTCGTTGTATTAGTGCACTACACTCTTTCTATTAGTGCACTGCACTCATTATATTAGCGCACTACACTCGTTATATTAGTGCACTACACTCGTTATATTGGTGCACTACACTCTTTCTATTAGTGCACTGCACTCTTTCTATTAGTGCACTACACTCGTTATATTAGTGCACTGCACTCTTTCTATTAGTGCACTACACTCTTTCTATTAGTGCACTACACTCTTTCTATTAGTGCACTGCACTCTTTCTCTTAGTGCACTACACTCGTTATATTAGTGCACTGCACTCGTTATATTAGTGCACTGCACTCTTTCTATTAGTGCACTACACTCTTTCTATTAGTGCACTACACTCGTTATATTAGTGCACTACACTCTTTCTATTCGTGCACTACACTCTTTCTATTAGTGCACTACACTCGTTATATTACTGCACTACACTCTTTCTATTAGTGCACTGCACTCTTTCTATTAGTGCACTACACTCTTTCTATTAGTGCACTACACTCTTTCTATTAGTGCACTACACTCGTTATATTAGTGCACTGCACTCTTTCTATTCGTGCACTACACTCTTTCTATTAGTGCACTACACTCGTTATATTAGTGCACTGCACTCGTTATATTAGTGCACTGCACTCTTTCTATTAGTGCACTACACTCTTTCTATTAGTGCACTACACTCGTTATATTAGTGCACTACATTCTTTCTATTAGTGCACTACACTCTTTCTATTAGTGCACTACACTCGTTATATTAGTGCACTGCACTCTTTCTATTAGTGCACTACACTCTTTCTATTAGTGCACTGCACTCTTTCTATTCGTGCACTACACTCTTTCTATTAGTGCACTACACTCTTTCTATTAGTGCACTACACTCGTTATATTGGTGCACTGCACTCGTTATATTAGTGCACTACACTCTTTCTATTAGTGCACTCCACTCGTTATATTAGTGCACTACACTCGTTATATTAGTGCACTACACTCTTTCTATTAGTGCACTACACTCGTTATATTGGTGCACTACACTCGTTATATTGGTGCACTACACTCTTTCTATTAGTGCACTACACTCGTTATATTAGTGCACTACACTCGTTATATTGGTGCACTACACTCGTTATATTGGAGCACTACACTCGTTATATTAGTGCACTGCACTCTTTCTATTAGTGCACTACACTCGTTATATTAGTGCACTGCACTCTTTCTATTAGTGCACTACACTCTTTCTATTAGAGCACTACACTCGTTATATTAGCGCACTACACTCTTTCTATTAGTGCACTACACTCGTTATATTAGTGCACTACACTCTTTCTATTAGTGCACTACACTCTTTCTATTAGTGCACTACACTCGTTATATTAGTGCACTGCACTCTTTCTATTAGTGCACTACACTCTTTCTATTAGTGCACTGCACTCTTTCTATTAGTGCACTACACTCGTTATATTAGTGCACTACACTCTTTCTATTAGTGCACTGCACTCGTTATATTAGTGCACTGCACTCTTTCTATTAGTGCACTACACTCTTTCTATTAGTGCACTACACTCGTTATATTAGTGCACTGCACTCTTTCTATTAGTGCACTACACTCTTTCTATTAGTGCACTACACTCGTTATATTAGTGCACTACACTCTTTCTATTAGTGCACTATACTCTTTCTATTAGTGCACTACACTCGTTATATTAGTGCACTGCACTCTTTCTATTAGTGCACTACAATCTTTCTATTAGTGCACTACACTCGTTATATTAGTGCACTACACTCGTTATATTAGTGCACTACACTCTTTCTATTAGTGCACTGCACTCTTTCTATTAGTGCACTACACTCGTTATATTAGTGCACTGCACTCTTTCTATTAGTGCACTACACTCTTTCTATTAGTGCACTGCACTCGTTATATTAGTGCACTACACTCGTTATATTAGTGCACTACACTCTTTCTATTAGTGCACTACACTCTTTCTATTAGTGCACTACACTCGTTACATTAGTGCACTGCACTCTTTCTATTAGTGCACTACACTCTTTCTATTAGTGCACTACACTCTTTCTATTAGTGCACTACACTCGTTATATTAGTGCACTGCACTCTTTCTATTAGTGCACTACACTCTTTCTATTAGTGCACTACACTCGTTATATTAGTGCACTGCACTCGTTATATTAGTGCACTGCACTCTTTCTATTAGTGCACTACACTCTTTCTATTAGTGCACTACACTCGTTATATTAGTGCACTACACTCTTTCTATTAGTGCACTACACTCTTTCTATTAGTGCACTACACTCTTTCTATTAGTGCACTGCACTCATTATATTAGCGCACTACACTCGTTATATTGGTGCACTACACTCGTTATATTAGCGCACTACACTCGTTATATTAGTGCACTACACTCGTTATATTGGTGCACTACACTCGTTATATTGGTGCAGTACACTCGTTGTATTAGTGCACTACACTCTTTCTATTAGTGCACTGCACTCATTATATTAGCGCACTACACTCGTTATATTAGTGCACTGCACTCTTTCTATTAGTGCACTACACTCTTTCTATTAGTGCACTACACTCTTTCTATTAGTGCACTACACTCGTTATATTAGTGCACTGCACTCGTTATATTAGTGCACTGCACTCTTTCTATTAGTGCACTACACTCTTTCTATTAGTGCACTACACTCGTTATATTAGTGCACTACACTCTTTCTATTCGTGCACTACACTCTTTCTATTAGTGCACTACACTCGTTATATTACTGCACTACACTCTTTCTATTAGTGCACTGCACTCTTTCTATTAGTGCACTACACTCTTTCTATTAGTGCACTGCACTCTTTCTATTAGTGCACTACACTCGTTATATTAGTGCACTGCACTCTTTCTATTCGTGCACTACACTCTTCTATTAGTGCACTACACTCTTCTATTAGTGCACTACACTCTTTCTATTAGTGCACTACACTCGTTATATTAGTGCACTGCACTCTTTCTATTAGTGCACTACACTCTTTCTATTAGTGCACTACACTCGTTATATTAGTGCACTGCACTCGTTATATTAGTGCACTGCACTCTTTCTATTAGTGCACTACACTCTTTCTATTAGTGCACTACACTCGTTATATTAGTGCACTACATTCTTTCTATTAGTGCACTACACTCTTTCTATTAGTGCACTACACTCGTTATATTAGTGCACTGCACTCTTTCTATTAGTGCACTACACTCTTTCTATTAGTGCACTGCACTCTTTCTATTCGTGCACTACACTCTTTCTATTAGTGCACTACACTCTTTCTATTAGTGCACTACACTCGTTATATTGGTGCACTACACTCGTTATATTAGTGCACTACACTCTTTCTATTAGTGCACTACACTCGTTATATTAGTGCACTACACTCGTTATATTAGTGCACTACACTCTTTCTATTAGTGCACTACACTCGTTATATTGGTGCACTACACTCGTTATATTGGTGCACTACACTCGTTATATTAGTGCACTACACTCGTTATATTGGTGCACTACACTCGTTATATTGGTGCACTACACTCGTTATATTAGTGCACTGCACTCTTTCTATTAGTGCACTACACTCGTTATATTAGTGCACTACACTCGTTATATTGGTGCACTACACTCGTTATATTAGAGCACTACACTCGTTATATTAGTGCACTGCACTCTTTCTATTAGTGCACTACACTCGTTATATTAGTGCACTGCACTCTTTCTATTAGTGCACTACACTCTTTCTATTAGAGCACTACACTCGTTATATTAGCGCACTACACTCTTTCTATTAGTGCACTACACTCGTTATATTAGCGCACTACACTCGTTATATTGGTGCACTACACTCGTTATATTAGAGCACTACACTCGTTATATTAGCGCACTACACTCGTTATATTGGTGCACTACACTCGTTATATTAGCGCACTACACTCTTTCTATTAGTGCACTACACTCGTTATATTAGTGCACTACACTCGTTATATTGGTGCACTACACTCGTTATATTAGAGCACTACACTCGTTATATTAGTGCACTGCACTCTTTCTATTAGTGCACTACACTCGTTATATTAGTGCACTGCACTCTTTCTATTAGTGCACTACACTCTTTCTATTAGAGCACTACACTCGTTATATTAGCGCACTACACTCTTTCTATTAGCGCACTACACTCGTTATATTAGCGCACTACACTCGTTATATTGGTGCACTACACTCGTTATATTAGAGCACTACACTCGTTATATTAGTGCACTACACTCGTTATATTAGCGCACTACACTCGTTATATTAGCGCACTACACTCGTTATATTGGTGCACTACACGCGTTATATTAGCGCACTACACTCTTTCGATTAGTGCACTACACTCTTTCTATTAGTGCACTACACTCGTTATATTGGTGCACTACACTCGTTATATTAGTGCACTACACTCGTTATATTAGTGCACTACACTCTTTCTATTAGTGCACTACACTCGTTATATTAGTGCACTACACTCTTTATATTAGTGCACTACACTCTTTCTATTAGTGCACTACACTCTTTCTATTAGTGCACTACACTCGTTATATTAGTGCACTACACTCGTTATATTGGTGCACTACACTCGTTATATTAGCGCACTACACTCGTTATATTGGTGCACTACACTCGTTATATTAGCGCACTACACTCTTTCTATTAGTGCACTACACTCTTTCTATTAGTGCACTACACTCGTTATATTGGTGCACTACACTCGTTATATTAGTGCACTACACTCGTTATATTAGTGCACTACACTCTTTCTATTAGCGCACTACACTCGTTATATTAGCGCACTACACTCGTTATATTGGTGCACTACACTCGTTATATTAGAGCACTACACTCGTTATATTAGTGCACTACACTCGTTATATTAGCGCACTACACTCGTTATATTAGAGCACTACACTCGTTATATTAGCGCACTACACTCGTTATATTGGTGCACTACACGCGTTATATTAGCGCACTACACTCTTTCTATTAGTGCACTACACTCTTTCTATTAGTGCACTACACTCGTTATATTGGTGCACTACACTCGTTATATTAGTGCACTACACTCGTTATATTAGTGCACTACACTCTTTCTATTAGTGCACTACACTCGTTATATTAGTGCACTACACTCTTTATATTAGTGCACTACACTCTTTCTATTAGTGCACTACACTCTTTCTATTAGTGCACTACACTCGTTATATTAGTGCACTACACTCGTTATATTGGTGCACTACACTCGTTATATTAGCGCACTACACTCGTTATATTGGTGCACTACACTCGTTATATTAGCGCACTACACTCTTTCTATTAGTGCACTACACTCTTTCTATTAGTGCACTACACTCGTTATATTGGTGCACTACACTCGTTATATTAGTGCACTACACTCGTTATATTAGTGCACTACACTCTTTCTATTAGTGCACTACACTCGTTATATTAGTGCACTACACTCTTTATATTAGTGCACTACACTCTTTCTATTAGTGCACTACACTCTTTCTATTAGTGCACTACACTCGTTATATTAGTGCACTACACTCTTTCTATCAGTGCACTGCACTCTTTCTATTAGTGCACTACACTCGTTATATTAGTGCACTGCACTCTTTCTATTAGTGCACTACACTCTTTCTATTAGAGCACTACACTCGTTATATTAGCGCACTACACTCTTTCTATTAGTGCACTACACTCGTTATATTAGCGCACTACACTCGTTATATTGGTGCACTACACTCGTTATATTAGAGCACTACACTCGTTATATTAGCGCACTACACTCGTTATATTGGTGCACTACACTCGTTATATTAGCGCACTACACTCGTTATATTAGTGCACTACACTCTTTCTATTAGTGCACTACACTCGTTATATTAGTGCACTACACTCGTTATATTGGTGCACTACACTCGTTATATTAGAGCACTACACTCGTTATATTAGTGCACTGCACTCTTTCTATTAGTGCACTACACTCGTTATATTAGTGCACTGCACTCTTTCTATTAGTGCACTACACTCTTTCTATTAGAGCACTACACTCGTTATATTAGCGCACTACACTCTTTCTATTAGCGCACTACACTCGTTATATTAGCGCACTACACTCGTTATATTGGTGCACTACACTCGTTATATTAGAGCACTACACTCGTTATATTAGTGCACTACACTCGTTATATTAGCGCACTACACTCGTTATATTAGCGCACTACACTCGTTATATTGGTGCACTACACGCGTTATATTAGCGCACTACACTCTTTCGATTAGTGCACTACACTCTTTCTATTAGTGCACTACACTCGTTATATTGGTGCACTACACTCGTTATATTAGTGCACTACACTCGTTATATTAGTGCACTACACTCTTTCTATTAGTGCACTACACTCGTTATATTAGTGCACTACACTCTTTATATTAGTGCACTACACTCTTTCTATTAGTGCACTACACTCTTTCTATTAGTGCACTACACTCGTTATATTAGTGCACTACACTCGTTATATTGGTGCACTACACTCGTTATATTAGCGCACTACACTCGTTATATTGGTGCACTACACTCGTTATATTAGCGCACTACACTCTTTCTATTAGTGCACTACACTCTTTCTATTAGTGCACTACACTCGTTATATTGGTGCACTACACTCGTTATATTAGTGCACTACACTCGTTATATTAGTGCACTACACTCTTTCTATTAGCGCACTACACTCGTTATATTAGCGCACTACACTCGTTATATTGGTGCACTACACTCGTTATATTAGAGCACTACACTCGTTATATTAGTGCACTACACTCGTTATATTAGCGCACTACACTCGTTATATTAGAGCACTACACTCGTTATATTAGCGCACTACACTCGTTATATTGGTGCACTACACGCGTTATATTAGCGCACTACACTCTTTCTATTAGTGCACTACACTCTTTCTATTAGTGCACTACACTCGTTATATTGGTGCACTACACTCGTTATATTAGTGCACTACACTCGTTATATTAGTGCACTACACTCTTTCTATTAGTGCACTACACTCGTTATATTAGTGCACTACACTCTTTATATTAGTGCACTACACTCTTTCTATTAGTGCACTACACTCTTTCTATTAGTGCACTACACTCGTTATATTAGTGCACTACACTCGTTATATTGGTGCACTACACTCGTTATATTAGCGCACTACACTCGTTATATTGGTGCACTACACTCGTTATATTAGCGCACTACACTCTTTCTATTAGTGCACTACACTCTTTCTATTAGTGCACTACACTCGTTATATTGGTGCACTACACTCGTTATATTAGTGCACTACACTCGTTATATTAGTGCACTACACTCTTTCTATTAGTGCACTACACTCGTTATATTAGTGCACTACACTCTTTATATTAGTGCACTACACTCTTTCTATTAGTGCACTACACTCTTTCTATTAGTGCACTACACTCGTTATATTAGTGCACTACACTCGTTATATTAGTGCACTACACTCTTTCTATTAGTGCATGGCACTGTTTATGTTAGTGCACAAGATTTAACACTTAATTTTGTTTCCACAAGCATATTTGAAACACAGTGTTCAACCAATCAGACTGGTACATGTTGTCAGGTAGGATCGAATTAAGACTATGGAACCAATCGTGGGATTTGAGATTGTGCAGTTCCACGAATCAAAATGCTGCATTTCACTCCCGTACAGACCGGTAATGTGTTGGAGGTGTGTTGAGGGCCAGAATCAGCTCGAAAGCTTTTATAACAAGCAGAAAAAATACAACATTGAAATATTCAATGTGCGAAGGTGGTGTGTCCATCGAATTTAAACAGATTCCACTCAGTGACTCAGTCTTACCTTTCAGCAATTGCCACCGAGGGAGGGACCATTACGATTAGTTTCTCAATGTCCCACTCTCCGAGGGTGAGGTCAGACCATTAAACAAGACACTTTTTAACTGTTTAAAACCCTCAAGGAGGCGCTTTATTTTGACACCATAAAGCTGTGGTTATCACAAAATCTAATTCTGTGACATCATAGTTATTGAAGATGCCCCTCCTCCGGCCCACGTCCCTCCGAGATCTCTGCGCTCCTCCAATTCAGGCCTTTTGCACATCCCCGATTTCCATCGCTCCACCATTGGCGGCCGTGCCTTCAGCTACCTCGGTCCTGAGCTCTGGAATTCCCTCCCTAAACCTCTCCGCCTCTCTCTCCTCCTTTACGACGTTCCTTAAAACCTACATCGTTTGTTCACCTGTCCTAACATCTCCTTATGTGGCTTGTTATTAATTTTTCTTTCACTACGCACCTGCAAAGCGCCTTGGGACGTTTTATGACATCAAAGGCTCGATATTATTGGGAGTTATTGTTGTCACTAAACTGGCTGGAATTGCTGAAAATGGAGCTCCCAAGAAAAGGGATTAAGGCACGAAGTGGAAATGTGTGACTCTCCGCCTGTGACACACTATTTACACTGTGTGACTCTCCGCCTGTGACACACTATTTACACCGTGTGACTCTCCGTCTGTGACACACTATTTGCACCATGTGACTCTGTGCCTGTGACACACTATTTACACTGTGTGACTCTCCGCCTGTGACACACTATTTACACTGTGTGACTCTCCGCCTGTGACACACTATTTACACTGTGTGACTCTCCGCCTGTGACACACTATTTACACCGTGTGACTCTCCGTCTGTGACACACTATTTGCACCATGTGACTCTGTGCCTGTGACACACTATTTACACTGTGTGACTCTCCGCCTGTGACACACTATTTACACTGTGTGACTCTCCGCCTGTGACACACTATTTACACCGTGTGACTCTCCGCCTGTGACACACTATTTACACCGTGTGACTCTCCGCCTGTGACACACTATTTACACCGTGTGACTCTCCGCCTGTGACACACTATTTACACCGTGTGACTCTCCGTCTGTGACACACTATTTGCACCATGTGACTCTGTGCCTGTGCTGGATACGGACCTGTACATGGTGTGGATTTGTTGTTTGATCAGCTGTGATGTTGTGCAGGGCTGCGGACTGATGAAACAGTAAATGAATGAGAAACATGAACCGGGGCAATGAGGCTTAGTGAGCAGATCATAAATGAGAACAGGCCCGATATCAATTACAGCGGATTTCACGGCTTCTGAGCCCACTGGTGACAGCTGGAGCCTCCCCGACTCCCCCTCCCCTACACCCTCCCCTTCCCCGGACTCCTGCTCCCCCTCCACCTCCCCTACATCCCTCCCTCCTCCCCCTACACCCCCTCCCTCCCCTCCCTTCCCTCCCCCACTGACCCCTCTCCTTCCCCTATAGCCACTCACCCTCCCCTACACCCCCTCCCTCCCCCTCCCCATTCCCCGTCCCCTCCCTCGCCTCCCCCAACACCCGCCCCCCTCTCCCTGCACCCCTTCCCCATCCCCTCACTCTTCCCCCTACACCACCTCCCTCCCCTACACCCCCTCCCCCTATGCCCCTCCTTCCCCCTCCCACTCACTCTCCCCCTCCCGCTACATCCACTCCCCCTCCCCTACACCCCACCCCCTTTCCCCCTCTCTTCCCTCCCCTCCTCCTCTCCCTACACCCACTCCCCCTCCTCCTCTCCTTCCCCCTACACACTTTCCCCTCCCCCTACACCCACTCCCCTCGCCCTCCCTCCCAATCCCCACTCCCCCTCCCCCTACACCCTCTCCCCCTCCACTACACCCTTCCCCTTCCTCCACTTCCCCTACACCCTTCCTCCCTCCCCCTCCACCCTCCCCCTCCCCTACGCCACTCCCCCTCCCTCCCCATCCCCCCTCCCCCTCCCCTTCCCCTTCCTCCTCCTCTCCCTCCTCCTCCACTTCGCCCTACACCCCTCTCCCTCCTCCTCCACTTCCCCCTACACCCCTCCCCCTCTCCCTCCCCTCCCTTACACACCTCCCCTTCCTCCCTCCCCCTCTCCCTCCCCTACACCCCTCCCCCTCTCACTCCCCTCCCCTACACCCCTCCCCCTCTCACTCCCCTCCCCTACACCCCTCCCCCTCTCACTCCCCTCCCCTACACCCCTCCCCCTCTCACTCCCCTCCCTTACACACCTCCCCCTCTCACTCCCCTCCCCTACACCCCTCCCCCTCTCACTCCCCTCCCTTACACCCCTCCCCCTCTCACTCCCCTCCCCTACACCCCTCCCCCTCTCACTCCCCTCCCTTACACACCTCCCCCTCTCACTCCCCTCCCCTACACCCCTCCCCCTCTCACTCCCCTCCCCTACACCCCTCCCCCTCTCACTCCCCTCCCCTACACCCCTCCCCCTCTCACTCCCCTCCCCTACACCCCTCCCCCTCTCACTCCCCTCCCCTACACCCCTCCCCCTCTCACTCCCCTCCCTTACACACCTCCCCCTCTCACTCCCCTCCCCTACACCCCTCCCCCTCTCACTCCCCTCCCCTACACCCCTCCCCCTCTCACTCCCCTCCCCTACACCCCTCCCCCTCTCACTCCCCTCCCTTACACACCTCCCCCTCTCACTCCCCTCCCCTACACCCCTCCCCCTCTCACTCCCCTCCCCTACACCCCTCCCCCTCTCACTCCCCTCCCCTACACCCCTCCCCCTCTCACTCCCCTCCCTTACACACCTCCCCTACCTCTCTCCCCTCCCCTCCCCCCCCCATGATATAACCATCAGTAAATGGCTCTCAGACTGTGTCCACGACCAATGCAACTCCTGCCTCACAATAAGGAGCCTTTGCTGCTGAGTTCCCTCGGGTGCAGGAACTGTGTGTGTTCAATCCAGGCCGTGCCCAGAGTCACAGGTGATCAGAGCAACAAACAGAGCAAGTGACAACCAGGGAACAACGAAAACTTTCACCCAACCACTTCAAGAGAAATAACAACCACAAGACTATTGGTGAAATGAGAGGGTGAGTATTTGGACTGTCCGATGTCCCTCTGCTATTTTAACAGAGGTGTTAAAAGTCCATTTGCTAATATTCCAAGCAGTAATCTGTAGGTTAATATATTAATATAATTATAATACTGTAAATCAGATATTTTTCTCTGATATTCTATCCATTATTTTTAAATAAAACCGTCACTAGAAATCTTTCTATAAATACTGACACTGGCAGTCAGTCGTTCACGTGCTAACACTGGCAGTCAGTCGTTCTCGTGCTGACATCCTGTTAAAGGTCGAACCATTTGACAGTTTCATCACGAAAGCTCTGGTAAAATGCCTCCGCTCCTCTGGAACCCTCATTGGTCGACCCACCTCCTTCTCTCAGCTCTCAAAGTAACTGTAGATTTGTGCCACATATTGCATCACAGACTGCCAATCCGGGCGGGCCGTGCCCAACATTTCATTCAGGTCCTGGGAGAGAGAGAGAACCATGAAAAAGTTTGAGGAATCGGGCCGTGTGTGGGAGTGAGCGAGGAACAAGTCAGATTTCATCTCTCCAACCACGGACTGAATCTCACCCAGAGGATAATGGCCAGGGCCGGGAATGCTTCTAACTGTGGCTCAGCATTAGCAGAGGTTGATATGATGTTGGGAGGTGCTCAGGACTGATTGAGGCACTTGCCTGACAAGCAGGCTGTTTAGTTTGTGCATCGAGGATGTAGCATTGTGATGAGGTGAAAGATCCCATGGCCCAATTTTGAAGATGAGCAGGAGAGTTCTCAATATTTATAAAATTATCCCTTAACCAACACCACTAAAAACAGATGATCTGCTCATTATCACATTGCTGTTTGTGGGATCTTGCTGTGCACAAATTGGCTGCTGCATTTCCTACATTACAACAGTGATTACACTTCAAAAGTACTTCATTGGCTGTAAAGTGTTTGGGACGTCCTGAGATTGTGAAAGGAGCAATAGAAATGTAAATCTTTCTTTTTCTTTTATCTTTTGCCCATTTATCTTTCTCTGGCACTGCCGATGTCAGAGGCTCGACCGTTGTCAGCACAAGGTGCTGGGCCAGTCATCACTGGTAACTCTGGACAGTGACGGATGGTGAGCTACTCCACGATGCGGGGGAGGACAGCAGAGCCTCCTCATGTCCTCACACCATGTCCCAGCACAGCTTCCTGGAGAGTGAAACCACAAGAGATGGTGCAGGAAATACAGTGCGGAGAGACCTTCACCAGAAAGTATTTCCACCATTTTCTGTTTTTTATTTCAGATTTCGAGAATAATCTCCTTGGAGGTGGCTTGATTGTGCTTCAGACACCTGAGCAGAGGCCTCTGTCTGCCCCACGTTACAGGACAACAGCCCCTGGGCTGGGTATCCTGCTCTCTGTGAGGGCTCTCATGGCCCATCAATCCTCCTCTGTTCTCGGGAGGGGTGCTTTCCTAGCGATAGAGACACCCTCGAGCTTAGAATTGCAAGTCTGCAGTTCCAGACAGATCCAGGTCGACCGTCTGGTTTATTGGCCTGCTGTTGGCAGCTACTCTTTCACTGGCTCTGGGCCTGGACTTTGCAATCTGGGAGCGAGATTTGAAGTCCCTCTTCCTAACTCCTGGTGTTTGACTCGGTTTATTATCCCTGATCTCCCATTATCCTGACTCTGTCCCACTCGAACTGCTGCTGGAGTTTGATTGCAGCTGAGAGATGTTGAGGTGAAAGGGACAAGTCTGGTTTTAGCTGTCATTTCACTTGCTGTTTCCGAATGCCCAGATAGAAATATCAGAGAAAATTTACGGCACAGAAGGAGGCCATTCGGCCCATCGTGTCAGTGCTGGCTGAGAAACGAGCCACCCAGCCTAATCCCACTTTCCCGCACTTGGTCCGTAGCCCTGCAGGTCACAGCTCTTCAGGTGAACGTCCAGGGATTTTTTTAATGAGTTGAGGGTTTCTGTCTCTCCCACCCTCTCAGGCAGTGAGTTCCAGACCCCCACCACCCTCTGGGGGAGAAAGTTGTCCTCATTTCCACTCTAATCCTTCTACCAATTACTTTAAATCTATGTCCCCTGGTTACTGACCACTCCGCTAAGGGAAATAGGTCCTCCCTATCCACTCTATCTGGGCCCCTCATAATTTTATACACCTCAATTAAATCTCCCCTCAGCCTCCTCTGTTCCAAGGAAAACAACCCCAGCCTATCCAATCTTTCCTCATAGCTAAAATTCTCCAGTCCTGGCAACATCCTCATAAATCTCCTCTGCACCCTCTCTAGTGCAATCACATCCTTCCTGTAATGTGGTGACCAGAACTGTACGCAGTACTCAAGCTGTGGCCTAACCAGTGTTTTATACAGTTCCAGCATAACATCCCTACCTTGTGTGTGTGTCTGCGTCTGTGTGTGTGTCTGTCTGTCTGTAAGTATGTGTGTGTGTTTGTCTGTGTGTCTATCCGTGTGTGTGTGTGTATGTATGTGTGTGTCTGTGTCTATGTGTGTGTGTCTGTCTGTGTCTGTGTATGTGTCTCTGTGTGTGTCTGTGTGTATGTGTCTGTCTGTCTGTTTGTGTGTGTGTGTCTGTGTCTGTTTGTTTGTCTGTGTCTGTCTGTGTTTGTGTGTCTGTCTGTGTGCGCGTTTGTCTGTGTGAGTGTCCGTGTGTGTGTTCTGTGCCTCGGCTAATAAAGGAAAGTATCCCATAAGCCTTTTTAACCACCTTCTCTACCTGTCCTGCTACCTTCAGGGATCTGTGGACATGCACTCCAAGGTCCCTCACTTCCTCTACACCTCTCAGTATCCTCCCATTTATTGTGTATTCCCTTGCCTTGTTTGCTCTCCCCAAAGGCATTACCTCACACTTCTCCGGATTGAACTCCATTTGCCACTTTTCTGCCCATCTGACCAGTCCATTGATATCTTCCTGCAGTCTACAGCTTTACTCCTCACTATGAACCACACGGCCTATCTTTGTGTCATCCGCAAATTTTTTAATCATGCCCCCTACGTTTAAGTCCAAATCGTTAATGTATACCACAAAAAGCAAAGGACCTTGTACCGAGATGTGAGAGGTCGTTGAGTCGGACTCTCTGATTCTCTTTGCTGTGGTTGAAAAGCCTTTTCCACTTTCTCCATTACCCTCATGTGAAACAACAAGAACTCTGCCCCCCAAGGCCTGAGAGATCACAGCGCTGAGGGGCCAGCAATGATCAGCTTTCATCTCCAACTCTCTCAGAGACTTCAGCTCCTTCTATTATTAGTACATTGGGCAATAACGGAGTAAATTTCTGCTCGGTTTTAACTGCAGACAGGAAATGAATGCAAAAAAAACACTAAACACTATAAAAAATTGGGAGGAAATTAAATTCTGTTACTTGTGGTGCCGTTATCAGTAAATACTTGAAATACTGGCAGATAGTCTGTGTGTATCACGAGTCTCTCACAGGGACAGACAAACACAGACAGACACACAGACATAGACACACACACAGACATAGAAGCATTCACAGGCAGACAGACAGACACACAAACACAAACAGACACACACACATAGATAGACACATACACGGACACTCACACAGACAAACACACACACAGACAGACAGACACACAGACAGACACACAAACACAGACAGACACAGACACTCACACAGAAAAACAAACAGACACAGACACACACAGGCAGACAAACACCCAGACAGAGACACACACACAAACACAGACACACAGACAGACAGACACATACACATACACATAGACACACACAGAGACACATACACAGACACACACACACAGACATAGACACACACAGACACACACATACATACACACACACACAGATAGACACAGACAGACACACAGACATACACACACACGGATAGACACACAGACAAACACACACACATACTTGCAGACAGACACACACACAGACGCAGACACACACACACAGATGCAGACAGACAGACACAGATACACACACAGACAAACACCCACACAGGCACACATACACACACAGAGACCCATACACACACATAGACAGACACACAAACGCACACAGACACATACAGAGACACACAGGCACACACATACACAGGCACACAGACATACACACACAAAGACAGACACACACACCACAGACACAAACACACACAGACGCAGACACACATGCAGAGACACACAGACAGACATAGATAGATACTGACACAGACAGACATACACAGATGAACACACACAGGCACACACACACACAGACAGACACACACACAAACAGAAACAGTCACACAGACTCAGACACAGAGACATATGCAGACACAAACACAAACAAACACACAGGCATATACACAAACTCGCCAAGGCTTCTTCGACAGCACCTCCCAAACCCGCGACCTCTACCACCTAGAAGGACAAGAGCAGCAGGCACATGGGAACAACACCACCTGCACGTTCCCCTCCAAGTCACACACCATCCCGACTTGGAAATATATCGCCGTTCCTTCATCGTCGCTGGGTCAAAATCCTGGAACTCCCTTCCTAACAGCACTGTGGGAGAACCTTCACCACACGGACTGCAGTGGTACAAGAAGGCGGCTCACCACCACCTTCTCAAGGGCAATTAGGGATGGGCAATAAATGCCGGCCTCGCCAGCGACACCCACATCCCGTGAACGAATAAAAAAAACCACAGATACACACAGACAGACACACACGCAAACAAATACACAGGCATATAAAAACACACAAACAGACATATACGCATACACAGAGACACACTGACAGACAGACACACACACAGGCGCTCTCACACACAGAGACGCTCACAGAGACATGTTCACACACAGACACACACACACAGACACACACACACACAGACACACACACACAGACACTCTCACACACCACACACACACAGACACTCTCACACACAGACACACACACACAGACACTCTCACACACCACACACACACAGACACTCTCACACACAGACACACACACACAGACACTCTCGCACAGACACTCTCACACACAGACACTCTCACACACACAGACACACACACACACAGACACTCTCACACACAGACACACACACACAGACAGACACAGACACACACACACACAGACACACACACACAGACACTCTCACACACAGACACACACACACAGACACACACACACACAGACACACACACAGACACTCACACACACAGACACACACACACAGACACACACACACAGACACTCTCACACACACAGACACTCTCACACACAGACACACACACACAGACAGACACACACACACACAGACACACACACACAGACACTCTCACACACAGACACTCTCACACACACAGACACACACACACAGACACACACACACACAGACACACACACACAGACACTCTCACACACAGACACTCTCACACACACAGACACACACACACGGACATACACACGGACACTCGCACACACGGACACTCTCACACACGGACACTCTCACACGGACACTCACACACGGACACTCACACACGGACACTCTCTCACACGGACACTCTCACACACGGACACTCACACACGGACACTCTCACACACGGACACTCTCACACACGGACACTCTCACACGGACAATCTCACACGGACACTCACACACGGACACTCTCACGCACGGACATACACACGGACACTCTCACACGGACACACTCACACATGGACATACACACGGACACTCACACACACGGACACTCACACACACGGACACTCTCACACACGGACACTCTCACACACGGACACTCTCACACACGGACACTCTCTCACACGGACATACACACGGACACTCACACACACGGACACTCTCACACACGGACACTCTCACACACGGACACTCACACACACGGACACACTCACACACGGACACTCTCACACGGACACTCTCACACGGACACTCTCACACACGGACACTCTCACACAAGGACACTCTCACACACGGACACTCTCACACGGACACTCTCACACACGGACACTCTCACACGGACACTCTCACACACGGACACTCTCACACGGACACTCTCACACACGGACACTCACACACACGGACACTCTCACACACGGACACTCTCACACGGACACTCTCACACACGGACACTCTCACACACGGACACTCACACACGGACACTCTCACACACGGACACTCACACACGGACACTCTCACACACGGACACTCACACACGGACACTCTCTCACACGGACACTCTCACACACGGACACTCACACACGGACACTCTCACACACGGACACTCTCACACACGGACACTCTCACACGGACACTCTCACACACGGACACACTCACACACGGACACTCTCACACGGACACTCACACACGGACATACACACGGACACTCTCACACACGGACACTCTCACACACGGACACTCTCACACACGGACACTCTCACACGGACACTCACACACACCAGGACCACTGCCACACACACAACAGAAGCAAACAGAAAGCTGTGGCCAGGACACCAAGCTGACTTACCAAGGTCGTCTTGATCCCGACACTCTCTGCCGCCTGAAATGCCAGGGTTAGGTTTCTCTTCTGTCGAATAATAAAAAGAATGTCAGACCATGGCAGTTATTATAAGCATGAGGCAGGAACAAGCACAGTTGCCTGCAGAGATCCCCCGCCCTCCTAACCAGGTGATGGGCAGGGAACCTGCGTCCAGTCTCCAGCAACACCCTGTCACCGTGCAGTTGGAGATACGAGGAACGGGTGAAAGTCTTTGTGGCGACGTCTCATTCCCCTCCCCCCGTGCCCCCCCCTCCCCTCCCCCCGTCCCTCCCCCTCCCCTCCCCCCGTCCCTCCCCCTCCCCTCCCCCCGTGCCCCCCCCCGCCCCTTCCCCCCGTCCCTCCCCCTCCCCTCCCCCCGTGCCCCCCCCTCCCCTCCCCCCGTGCCCCCCCCTCCCCTCCCCCCGTGCCCCCCCCTCCCCTCCCCCCGTGCCCCCCCCTCCCCTCCCCCCCCGCCCCTTCCCCCCGTCCCTCCCCCTCTCCTCCCCCCGTGCCCCCCCCGCCCCTGCCAGAAGCTCCAATTAAGATCAGACTCTGTTGCAGTGCACAAGAAACTGAGGCCCTGGGAGAGCAAGAATGAAGCTTTCAGTCCAACCTCACCATCTCGCAGTGTCACACCAACAGAATCTCCGTGCAGTGTGACAATAACAGTCACTCTGTGCAGTGTGACAATAACAGTCACTCCGTGCAGTGTGACAATAACAGTCACTCTGTGCAGTGTGACAATAACAGTCACTCTGTGCAGTGTGACAATAACAGTCACTCCGTGCAGTGTGACAATAACAGTCACTCTGTGCAGTGTGACAATAACAGTCACTCCGTGCAGTGTGACGATAACAGTCACTCCGTGCAGTGTGACGATAACAGTCACTCCGTGCAGTGTGACGATAACAGTCACTCCGTGCAGTGTGACGATAACAGTCACTCCGTGCAGTGTGACGATAACAGTCACTCCGTGCAGTGTGACGATAACAGTCACTCCGTGCAGTGTGACGATAACAGTCACTCCGTGCAGTGTGACGATAACAGTCACTCCGTGCAGTGTGACAATAACAGTCACTCCGTGCAGTGTGACGATAACAGTCACTCCGTGCAGTGTGACGATAACAGTCACTCCGTGCAGTGTGACGATAACAGTCACTCCGTGCAGTGTGACGATAACAGTCACTCCGTGCAGTGTGACGATAACAGTCACTCCGTGCAGTGTGACGATAACAGTCACTCCGTGCAGTGTGACGATAACAGTCACTCCGTGCAGTGTGACGATAACAGTCACTCCGTGCAGTGTGACGATAACAGTCACTCCGTGCAGTGTGACAATAACAGACACTCTGTGCAGTGTGAAAATAACAGACGCTCTGTGCAGTGTGACAATAACAGTCACTCCGTGCAGTGTGACAATAACAGACACTCTGTGCAGTGTGAAAATAACAGTCACTCCGTGCAGTGTGACAATAACAGTCACTCTGTGCAGTGTGACAATAACAGACGCTCTGTGCAGTGTGACAATAACAGGCACTCTGTGCAGTGTGACAATAACAGACGCTCTGTGCAGTGTGAAAATAACAGTCACTCCGTGCAGTGTGACAATAACAGTCACTCTGTGCAGTGTGACAATAACAGACGCTCTGTGCAGTGTGACAATAACAGTCACTCCGTGCAGTGTGACAATAACAGTCACTCCGTGCAGTGTGACAATAACAGACACTCCTTGCAGTGTGACAATAACAGACGCTCTGTGCAGTGTGACAATAACAGTCACTCCTTGCAGTGTGACAATAACAGACGCTCTGTGCAGTGTGACAATAACAGTCACTCTGTGCAGTGTGACAATAACAGACGCTCTCTGCAGTGTGACAATAACAGACACTCTGTGCAGTGTGACAATAACAGTCACTCTGTGCAGTGTGACAATAACAGACGCTCTCTGCAGTGTGACAATAACAGTCACTCTGTGCAGTGTGACAATAACAGTCACTCTGTGCAGTGTGACAATAACAGACGCTCTCTGCAGTGTGACAATAACAGTCACTCTGTGCAGTGTGACAATAACAGACGCTCTGTGCAGTGTGACAATAACAGTCACTCCGTGCAGTGTGACAATAACAGTCACTCTGTGCAGTGTGACAATAACAGTCACTCTGTGCAGTGTGACAATAACAGTCACTCTGTGCAGTGTGAAAATAACAGACACTCTGTGCAGTGTGACAATAACAGTCACTCCGTGCAGTGTGACAATAACAGACACTCTGTGCAGTGTGACAATAACAGTCACTCCGTGCAGTGTGACGATAACAGTCACTCCGTGCAGTGTGACAATAACAGACGCTCTGTGCAGTGTGACAATAACAGTCACTCCGTGCAGTGTGACAATAACAGTCACTCCGTGCAGTGTGACAATAACAGACACTCTGTGCAGTGTGACAATAACAGTCACTCCGTGCAGTATGACAATAACAGACACTCTGTGCAGTGTGAAAATAACAGACGCTCTGTGCAGTGTGACAATAACAGTCACTCTGTGCAGTGTGACAATAACAGACGCTCTGTGCAGTGTGACAATAACAGGCACTCTGTGCAGTGTGACAATAACAGACGCTCTGTGCAGTGTGACAATAACAGTCACTCTGTGCAGTGTGACAATAACAGTCACTCTGTGCAGTGTGACAATAACAGACGCTCTGTGCAGTGTGACAATAACAGACACTCCTTGCAGTGTGACAATAACAGACGCTCTGTGCAGTGTGACAATAACAGTCACTCCTTGCAGTGTGACAATAACAGACACTCTGTGCAGTGTGACAATAACAGTCACTCTGTGCAGTGTGACAATAACAGTCACTCTGTGCAGTGTGACAATAACAGTCACTCTGTGCAGTGTGACAATAACAGACGCTCTCTGCAGTGTGACAATAACAGTCACTCTGTGCAGTGTGACAATAACAGACGCTCTGTGCAGTGTGACAATAACAGTCACTCCGTGCAGTGTGACAATAACAGTCACTCTGTGCAGTGTGACAATAACAGTCACTCTGTGCAGTGTGACAATAACAGTCACTCTGTGCAGTGTGAAAATAACAGACACTCTGTGCAGTGTGACAATAACAGACACTCCGTGCAGTGTGACAATAACAGTCACTCCGTGCAGTGTGACAATAACAGTCACTCCGTGCAGTGTGACAATAACAGACACTCCGTGCAGTGTGACAATAACAGTCACTCCGTGCAGTGTGACAATAACAGTCACTCTGTGCAGTGTGAAAATAACAGACACTCTGTGCAGTGTGACAATAACAGTCACTCCGTGCAGTGTGACAATAACAGTCACTCTGTGCAGTGTGACAATAACAGTCACTCTGTGCAGTGTGACAATAACAGACACTCTGTGCAGTGTGACAATAACAGTCACTCCGTGCAGTGTGACAATAACAGTCACTCCGTGCAGTGTGACAATAACAGTCACTCCGTGCAGTGTGACAATAACAGACACTCCGTGCAGTGTGACAATAACAGTCACTCTGTGCAGTGTGACAATAACAGTCACTCTGTGCAGTGTGAAAATAACAGACACTCTGTGCAGTGTGACAATAACAGTCACTCCGTGCAGTGTGACAATAACAGTCACTCTGTGCAGTGTGACAATAACAGTCACTCTGTGCAGTGTGACAATAACAGTCACTCTGTGCAGTGTGAAAATAACAGACACTCTGTGCAGTGTGACAATAACAGTCACTCCATGCAGTGTGACAATAACAGTCACTCTGTGCAGTGTGACAATAACAGTCACTCTGTGCAGTGTGACAATAACAGTCACTCTGTGCAGTGTGACAATAACAGTCACTCTGTGCAGTGTGACAATAACAGACACTCTGTGCAGTGTGACAATAACAGTCACTCCGTGCAGTGTGACAATAACAGTCACTCCGTGCAGTGTGACAATAACAGACACTCTGTGCAGTGTGACAATAACAGTCACTCCGTGCAGTGTGACAATAACAGTCACTCTGTGCAGTGTGAAAATAACAGACACTCTGTGCAGTGTGACAATAACAGTCACTCCGTGCAGTGTGACAATAACAGTCACTCTGTGCAGTGTGAAAATAACAGACACTCTGTGCAGTGTGACAATAACAGTCACTCTGTGCAGTGTGACAATAACAGTCACTCCGTGCAGTGTGACAATAACAGTCACTCCGTGCAGTGTGACAATAACAGTCACTCCGTGCAGTGTGACAATAACAGTCACTCCGTGCAGTGTGACAATAACAGACACTCTGTGCAGTGTGACAATAACAGTCACTCCGTGCAGTGTGACAATAACAGTCACTCAGTGCAGTGTGAAAATAACAGTCACTCCGTGCAGTGTGACAATAACAGTCACTCCGTGCAGTGTGACAATAACAGACACTCCGTGCAGTGTGACAATAACAGTCACTCCGTGCAGTGTGACAATAACAGTCACTCTGTGCAGTGTGAAAATAACAGTCACTCCGTGCAGTGTGACAATAACAGACGCTCTGTGCAGTGTGACAATAACAGTCACTCTGTGCAGTGTGAAAATAACAGTCACTCCGTGCAGTGTGACAATAACAGTCACTCTGTGCAGTGTGAAAATAACA
Source organism: Heptranchias perlo (assembly GCF_035084215.1). Taxonomy (NCBI): domain Eukaryota; kingdom Metazoa; phylum Chordata; class Chondrichthyes; order Hexanchiformes; family Hexanchidae; genus Heptranchias; species Heptranchias perlo. Next base: position 40,577,252 of record NC_090352.1, on the reverse strand, counting down.
GACACTCCGTGCAGTGTGACAATAACAGTCACTCCGTGCAGTGTGACAATAACAGTCACTCCGTGCAGTGTGACAATAACAGACACTCCGTGCAGTGTGACAATAACAGTCACTCCGTGCAGTGTGACAATAACAGTCACTCCGTGCAGTGTGACAATAACAGACACTCTGTGCAGTGTGACAATAACAGTCACTCCGTGCAGTGTGACAATAACAGTCACTCTGTGCAGTGTGACAATAACAGTCACTCCGTGCAGTGTGAAAATAACAGACACTCTGTGCAGTGTGACAATAACAGTCACTCCGTGCAGTGTGACAATAACAGACACTCCGTGCAGTGTGACAATAACAGTCACTCCGTGCAGTGTGACAATAACAGACACTCTGTGCAGTGTGACAATAACAGTCACTCCGTGCAGTGTGACAATAACAGTCACTCCGTGCAGTGTGACAATAACAGTCACTCCGTGCAGTGTGACAATAACAGACACTCTGTGCAGTGTGAAAATAACAGACGCTCTGTGCAGTGTGACAATAACAGTCACTCCGTGCAGTGTGATAATAACAGTCACTCCGTGCAGTGTGACAATAACAGACACTCTGTGCAGTGTGACAATAACAGTCACTCCGTGCAGTGTGACAATAACAGACACTCTGTGCAGTGTGAAAATAACAGACGCTCTGTGCAGTGTGACAATAACAGTCACTCTGTGCAGTGTGACAATAACAGACGCTCTGTGCAGTGTGACAATAACAGGCACTCTGTGCAGTGTGACAATAACAGACGCTCTCTGCAGTGTGACAATAACAGTCACTCTGTGCAGTGTGACAATAACAGACGCTCTGTGCAGTGTGACAATAACAGACACTCCTTGCAGTGTGACAATAACAGACGCTCTGTGCAGTGTGACAATAACAGTCACTCCTTGCAGTGTGACAATAACAGACACTCTGTGCAGTGTGACAATAACAGTCACTCTGTGCAGTGTGACAATAACAGACGCTCTCTGCAGTGTGACAATAACAGTCACTCTGTGCAGTGTGACAATAACAGACGCTCTGTGCAGTGTGACAATAACAGTCACTCCGTGCAGTGTGACAATAACAGTCACTCTGTGCAGTGTGACAATAACAGTCACTCTGTGCAGTGTGACAATAACAGTCACTCTGTGCAGTGTGAAAATAACAGACACTCTGTGCAGTGTGACAATAACAGTCACTCCGTGCAGTGTGACAATAACAGACACTCCGTGCAGTGTGACAATAACAGTCACTCCGTGCAGTGTGACAATAACAGTCACTCTGTGCAGTGTGAAAATAACAGACACTCTGTGCAGTGTGACAATAACAGTCACTCCGTGCAGTGTGACAATAACAGTCACTCTGTGCAGTGTGACAATAACAGTCACTCTGTGCAGTGTGACAATAACAGACACTCTGTGCAGTGTGACAATAACAGTCACTCCGTGCAGTGTGACAATAACAGTCACTCCGTGCAGTGTGACAATAACAGACACTCTGTGCAGTGTGACAATAACAGTCACTCTGTGCAGTGTGACAATAACAGTCACTCTGTGCAGTGTGAAAATAACAGACACTCCGTGCAGTGTGACAATAACAGTCACTCCGTGCAGTGTGACAATAACAGTCACTCTGTGCAGTGTGACAATAACAGTCACTCTGTGCAGTGTGACAATAACAGTCACTCTGTGCAGTGTGAAAATAACAGACACTCTGTGCAGTGTGACAATAACAGTCACTCTGTGCAGTGTGACAATAACAGTCACTCTGTGCAGTGTGACAATAACAGACACTCCGTGCAGTGTGACAATAACAGTCACTCCGTGCAGTGTGACAATAACAGTCACTCCGTGCAGTGTGACAATAACAGACACTCTGTGCAGTGTGACAATAACAGTCACTCTGTGCAGTGTGAAAATAAAAGACACTCTGTGCAGTGTGACAATAACAGTCACTCCGTGCAGTGTGACAATAACAGATGCTCTGTGCAGTGTGACAATAACAGACACTCCGTGCAGTGTGACAATAACAGTCACTCCGTGCAGTGTGACAATAACAGTCACTCCGTGCAGTGTGACAATAACAGTCACTCCGTGCAGTGTGACAATAACAGACGCAATGTGTATTATTACGTAGATGCTCCTTGCAGCTGGGAGTTGATGGCTGTGCACACTCTGAGTTAGATTTGCACACTGACACACTCACAGAGACAGAAATAACAGAGAGAAACAGGCCAGCCGGAGAGCCTGACTCTTACACATTCAGAGAAGGTTGTGCTGCCTCACCCTGTCCTGGCTGCAGAGCTGCTGATAGGGGAAGTGAGCTGGGAGGTAGGTGTGCAGCAGAGCACAGAATGCGAGCCCATCACTCCAGCTGCTGCTGAAGTTGGTGATGTCGATATTCTGGAAGAAAGAAAATTGCAGAGATGCTGAGAGAGAGAGAGACGGACAGGAGCTGCAGTGGATTGTAAGGTGACACATCTCAAATGTTTATGCATTTAACAGAAGGTCTCCATTTATCCATCTTTCGGATGAGACGTTAAACCGAGGCCCCGTCTGCCCCCTCAGGTGGATATAAAAGATCCCACGGCCACGAATGGAAGAAGAGCAGGGGGATTCTCCCCGGTGTCCTGGTCAATATTTATCCCTCAACCAACATCACTAAAAAGCAGACTATCTGGTCATTATCACATTGCTGTTTGTGGGATCTTGCTGTGCGCTAAGTGGCTGCCGTGTTTCCTACATTTCAACAGTGACTACACTTCAAACGTACTTCATTGGCTGTAAACACTGTGGGACATCCTGAGGTTGTGAAAGGGGCTATATAAATGCAGGTTTTTCTGGGGGTTTTTTATTCGTTCATGGGATGTTGGCGTCACTGGCGAGGCCGGCATTTATTGCCCATCCCTAATTGCCCTTGAGAAGGTGGTGGTGAGCCGCCTTCTTGAACCGCTGCAGTCCGTGTGGTGACGGTTCTCCCACAGTGCTGTTAGGAAGGGAGTTCCAGGATTTTGACCCAGCGACAATGAAGGAACGGCCGATATATTTCCAAGTCGGGATGGTGTGTGACTTGGAGGGGAACGTGCAGGTGGTGTTGTTCCCATGTCCCTGCTGCTCTTGTCCTTCTAGGTGGTAGAGGTCGTGGGTTTGGGAGGTGCTGTTGAAGAAGCCTTGGCGAGTTGCTGCAGTGCATCCTGTGGATGGTACACACTGCAGCCACAGTGCGCTGGTGGTGAAGGGAGTGAATGTTTAGGGTGGTGGATGGGGTGCCAATCAAGCGGGCTGCTTTGTCCTGGATGGTGTTGAGCTTCTTGAGTGTTGTTGGAGCTGCACTCATCCAGGCAAGTGGAGAGTATTCCATCACACTCCTGACTTGTGCCTCGTAGATGGTGGAAAGGCTTTGGGGAGTCAGGAGGTGAGTCACTCGCCGCAGAATACCCAGCCTCTGACCTGCTCTCGTAGCCACAGTATTTATATGGCTGGTCCAGTTAAGTTTCTGGTCAATGGTGACCCCCAGGGTGTTGATGGTGGGGGATTCGGCGATGGTAATGCCGTTGAATGTCAGGGGGAGGTGGTTAGACTCTCTCTTGTTGGAGATGGTCATTGCCTGGCACTTATCTGGTGCGAATGTTACTTGCCACTTATAAGCCCAAGCCTGGATGTTGTCCAGGTCTTGCTGCATGCGGGCTCGGACTGCTTCATTATTTGAGGGGTTGCGAATGGAACTGAACACTGTGCAGTCATCAGCGAACATCCCCATTTCTGACCTTATGATGGAGGGAAGGTCATTGACGAAGCAGCTGAAGATGGTTGGGCCTAGGACACTGCCCTGAGGAACTCCTGCAGCAATGTCCTGGGGCTGAGATGATTGGCCTCCAACAACCACTACCATCTTCCTTTGTGCTAGGTATGACTCCAGCCACTGGAGAGTTTTCCCCCTGATTCCCATTGACTTCAATTTTACTAGGGCTCCTTGGTGCCACACTCGGTCAAATGCTGCCTTGATGTCAAGGGCAGTCACTCTCACCTCACCTCTGGAATTCAGCTCTTTTGTCCATGTTTGGACCAACGCTCTAATGAGGTCTGGAGCCGAGTGGTCCTGGCGGAACCCAAACTGAGCATCGGTGAGCAGGTTATTGGCGAGTAAGTGCCGCTTGATAGCACTGTCGATGATACCTTCCATCACTTTGCTGATGATTGAGAGTAGACTGATGGGGCTGTAATTGGCCGGATTGGATTTGTCCTGCTTTTTGTGGACAGGACATACCTGGGCAATTTTCCACATTGTCGGGTAGATGCCAGTGTTGTAGCTGTACTGGAACAGCTTGGCTAGAGGCGCAGCTAGTTCTGGAGCACAAGTCTTCAGCACTACAGCTGGGATGTTGTTGGGGCCCATAGCCTTTGCTGTATCCAGTGCACTCAGCTATTTCTTGATGTCACGTGGAGTGATTCGAATTGGCCGAAGACTGGCTTCTGTGATGGTGGGGATATCGGGAGGAGGCCGAGATGGATTATCCACTCGGCACTTCTGGCTGAAGATGGTTGCAAATGCTTCAGCCTTGTCTTTTGCACTCACGTGCTGGACTCCGCCATCATTGAGAATGGGGATGTTTGCAGAGCCTCCTCCTCCCGTTAGTTGTTTAATTGTCCACCACCATTCACGACTGGATGTGGCAGGACTGCAGAGCTTTGATCTGATCCGTTGGTTGTGGAATCGCTTAGCTCTGTCCATAGCATGTTGCTTCCGCTGTTTAGCATGCATGTAGTCCTGAGTTGTAGCTTCACCAGGTTGGCACCTCATTTTTAGGTACGCCTGGTGCTGCTCCTGGCATGCTCTTCTACACTCCTCATTGAACCAGGGTTGATCCCCTGGCTTGTTGGTAATGGTAGAGTGAGGAATATGCCGGGCCATGAGGTTACAGATTGTGCTGGAATACAATTCTGCTGCTGCTGATGGCCCACAGCGCCTCATGGATGCCCAGTTTTGAGCTGCTAGATCTGTTCTGAATCTATCCCATTTAGCACGGTGGTAGTGCCACACAACACGTTGGATGGTGTCCTCAGTGCGAAGACGGGACTTCATCTCCACGAGGACTGTGTGGTGGTCACTCCTACCAATACTGTCATGGACAGATGCATCTGCGACAGGTAGATTGGAGAGGACGAGGTCAAGTCAGTTTTTCCCTCGTGTTGGTTCGCTCACCACCTGCCGCAGGCCCAGTCTGGCAGCTTTGTCCTTCAGGACTCGGCCAGCTCGATCAGTAGTGGTGCTACCGAGCCACTCTTGGTGATGGACATTGAAGTCCCCCACCCAGAGTACATTTTGTGCCCTTGCTACCCTCAGTGCTTCCTCCAAGTGGTGTTCAACATGGAGGAGGACTGATTCATCAGCTGAGGGAGGACAGTCGGTGGTAATCAGCAGGAGGTTTCCTTGCCCATGTTTGACCTGATGCCATGAGATTTCATGGGGTCCAGAGTCAATGTTGAGGACTCCCAGGGCCACTCCCTCCTGACTGTATACCACTGTACCGCCACCTCTGGTGGGTCTGTCCTGCTGGTGGGACAGGACATACCCAGGGATGGTGATGGAAGAGTCTGGGACGTTGGCTGAAAGGTATGATTCTGTGAGTATGGCTATGTCAGGCTGTTGCTTGACTAGTCTGTGGGACAGCTCTCCCAATTTTGGCACAAGTCCCCAGATGTTAGTGAGGAGGACCTTGCAGGGTCGACTGGGCTTGGTTTGCCGTTGTCGTGTCCGGTGCCTTGTGGTCCGATGCCGGGTGGTCCGTCCGGTTTTATTCTTATTATGACTTTTCGTAGCGAGATTTTACAACTGAGTGGCTTGCTAGAACCATTTCAGAGGGCAATTAAGAATCAACCACATTGCTGTGGGTCTGGAGTCACATATAGGCCAGACCGGGTAAGGACGGCAGGCTTCCTTCCCTAAAGGACATTCGTGAACCAGATGGGTTTTTACGACAATCCGGTAGTTTCATGGCCATCATTACTGATACTAGTATTTTAATTCCAGATTTTATTTAATTAATTGAATTTAATTAATTAATTGAATTTAAATTCGCCAGCTGCCGTGGCGGGATTTGAACTCATGACTCTGGATTTTTATCCAGGCCTCTGGATTACTAGTCCAGTAACATAACCACTATGCTCCCGTTTATATTGCATCTTGTCACATCATTCTGAACCATTGTAAAGCACTCCTTAAAAATTCGTTTATGGGATGTGGACGTCGCTGGCGAGGCCGGCATTTATTGCCCATCCCTAATTGCCCTTGAGAAGGTGGTGGTGAGCCGCCTTCTTGAACTGCTGCAGTCCGTGTGGTGAAGGTTCTCCCACAGTGCTGTTAGGGAGGGAGTTCCAGGATTTTGACCCAGTGACGATGAGGGAATGGTGATATATTTCCAAGTCGGGATGGTGTGTGACTTGGAGGGGAACGTGCAGGTGGTGGTGTTCTAATGTGGGTTACTGTGAAATAGAGTAACTGTTATGTCGGCTTGTATCGCAGCCAGCCGATCCCACAAAGAGCAGAATTAATGACCAGTTAATCTGTTTGCTTTAGGGAGAACTATAACAGATACACAATACTCAAGAGGCTGATTGCACAGGAATTCTAGTATTTTGTTTTATTCCCACTGTTGCCTTTTCTATATTTTAAAGAAAGAACTTGCATTTATATAGCACCTTCACATCCACAAGTCGATCCAAAGTCAATGATGTACTTTTCAAAGTGCCGTTACTGTTTTGTCGGCAAACACAGCAACCATTTGATGCACAGCAAGATTTCATAAATGGAAAACGAATGAATGACTGGTTAACACTCTCGGGGCCTTGGGGTTTTTCAATCACTGAATGGCAAATATGAGCTTGTCCCTTGAAAATTTCAGTGGGTTCCAAAACTCTGCCTCCCGTATCCCAACTCGCACCAAGTCCCGTTCACCCATCACCCCCTGCACTCACTGACCTCCATCGGCTCCCGGCCCAGCAAGGCCTCCAATTTAAAATTCACATCCTTGTTCAAATCCCTCCGTGGTCTCCCCGCTCTCTAACACTAACCTACTAATCTCTCTCTAACTAACTCATCTCTCTCTAACTAACTAATCTCACCCCTCTCTAACACTAACCTACTAATCATTCTAACTAACTAATCTCACCCCTCTCCAACTCTAACCTACTAATCATTCTAACTGACTAATCTCACCGCTTTCTAACACTAACCTACTAATCTCTCTCTAACTAACTAATCTCACCCCTCTCTAACACTAACCTACTAATCTCTCTCTAACTAACTAATCTCGCCCCTCTCTAACACTAACCTACTAATCTCTCTCTAACTAACTAATCTCGCCCCTCTCTAACACTAACCTACTAATCTCTCTCTAACTAACTAATCTCGCCCCTCTCTAACACTAACCTACTAATCTCTCTCTAACTAACTAATCTCGCCCCTCCCTAACTCTAACCTACTAATCGCTCCTTCTTTTGCTCAATGTCCATTTCTTGTTTTCTTACGAGTCTGAAGCTCCTGGGAACGGTTTTGTTTCTATGTCAATGACTCTCAAGTTTTTTTGCTGCATGTTGTCTCTCTCTCTCTCCGTCGCTCTCTCTCTCCGTCGCTCTCTCTCTCCGTCTCTCTCTCTCTCCGTCTCTCTCTCTCTCCGTCTCTCTCTCTCTCCGTCTCTCTCTCTCTCCGTCTCTCTCTCTCCCCGTCTCTCTCTCTCTCCGTCTCTCTCTCTCTCCGTCTCTCTCTCTCTCCCCGTCTCTCTCTCTCTCCATCTCTCTCTCTCCGTCTCCATCTCTCTCCGTCTCTCTCTCTCTCCCCGTCTCTCTCTCTCTCCGTCTCTCTCTCTCCGTCTCTCTCTCTCTCCGTCTCTCTCTCCGTCTCTCTCTCTCTCCGTCTCTCTCTCTCTCTCCATCTCTCTCTCTCTCCGTCTCTCTCTCTCCGTCTCTCTCTCTCTCCCCGTCTCTCTCTCTCTCCGTCTCTCTCTCTCTCCGTCTCTCTCTCTCCGTCTCTCTCTCTCTCTCCGTCTCTCTCTCTCCGTCTCTCTCTCTCTCCGTCTCTCTCTCGCTCCGTCTCTCTCTCTCTCCGTCTCTCTCTCTCCGTCTCTCTCTCTTTCTCCGTCTCTCTCTCTCTCCGTCTCTCTCTCTCTCCGTCTCTCTCTCTTTCTCCGTCTCTCTCTCTCTCCGTCTCCATCTCTCTCCCTCTCCATCTCTCTCCCTCTCCATCTCTCTCCCTCTCCATCTCTCTCCGTCTATCTCTCTCCGTCTCTATCTCTCTCCGTCTCTATCTCTCTCCGTCTCTATCTCTCTCCATCTCTCTCTTTCTCCGTCTCTATCTCTCTCCGTCTCTATCTCTCTCCGTCTCTCTCTCCGTCTCTATCACTCTCTCCGTCTCTATCTCTCTCTCTCCATCTCTATCTCTCTCTCTCTCCGTCTCTCTCTCTCCGTCTCTATCTCTCTCCATCTCTATCTCTCTCCATCTCTATCTCTGTCTCTATCTCTCTCTCTCCATCTCTATCCCTCTCTCTCTCTGTCTCTATCTCTCTCTCTCTCCCTCTCCATCTCTATCTCTCTATTCATCTCTATATCTCTCTCTATCCATCTCTATCCCTCTCTCTCTCTCTGTCTCTATCTCTCCCCATCTCTATCTCTCTCTCTCTCCCTCTCCATCTCTATCTCTCTATCCATCTCTATCTCTCTCTCTCTATCTCTATCCCTCTCTCTCTCTGTCTCTATCCCTCTCTCCGTCTCTATCCCTCTCTCTCTCTCCATCTCTCTCTCTCTCCGTCTCTCTGTCTCTATCTCTCTCTCTCTCCGTCTCTATTTCTCTCTCTCTGTCTATCTCTATCTCTCTGTCTCTATCTCTATCTCTCTCTCCGTCTCTCTCTGCATTTCTCTCTGTCTCTATCTCTATCTCTCTCTCCGTCTCTCTCTGCCTTTCTCTCTGTCTCTATCTCTCTCTCTCTCCGTCTCTATCTCTCTCTCTCTCTCCATCTCTTTCTCTCTCTCTCCGTCTCTATCTCTCTCTCTCCGTCTCTATCTCTCTCTCTCTCCGTCTCTATCTCTCTCTCTCCATCTCTATGTCTCTCTCTGTCTCTATCTTTTTCTCTCTCCGTCTTTCTCTCTCTCACTTTCTCTCCGTCTGGCTCTCTCTGTCTTTCTTTGTCTCTCTGTTTTTGTCTCTATTTCTGTATTGATCTGTGTCTGTTTTTCTATCTCTGTTTGTTTTTATTGTCTGTATTTTTGTCACAGGTGGGATCGTTTCACATTTCGTGCTTGTTGAGTGTCTGTGAATGCATAATGATCTCCCACAGCGGGCAGGATCTGACTCTCAGTGTATTTTAAGTCAAATCCACTAAAGTATGCTTAGGAAAACAAGAGAAGCGACAGGGAAACGAAACAAACAAGAATATAAAATCCCACGCCACTGACAGAGCAAGTCACACATCCTCAAAAATAGGAAATATTGGTCTTTCGTCAATGTAATGTGACATTTGACATACTGGACAGGGATTCTGGCGCTGTTTAGTCAACAGGAAGTGGATCTAACAATGTACCAAATGATTGTCACTCCCAGAGATACACACTGAATCCTTGCAGTTCACTCCTTGCTTCCCCCAGAGGTCACAAAGAATCTACGAGCTCATACTGATGGTCCAATATTGTAGCAGGGTCGGACCCAGAACATTGATGGTGAGAGGCCCTCGATCGACCCAGAACATTGATGGTGAGAGGCCCTCGATCGACCCAGAACATTGGTGGTGAGAGGCCCTTGATCGACCCAGAACATTGGTGGTGAGAGGCCCTTGATCGACCCAGAACATTGATGGTGAGGGGCCCTCGATAGGCCCAGAACATTGATGGTGAGAGGCCCTCGATAAACCCAGAACATTGATGGTGAGGGGCCCTCAATAAACCCAGAACATTGATGGTGAGAGGCCCTCAATAAACCCAGAACATTGATGGTGAGAGGCCCTCGATAAACCCAGAACATTGATGGTGAGAGGCCCTCGATAGACCCAGAACATTGGTGGTGAGAGGCCCTCACACCTCAAACCTTAACTTGCCTTTCTCGCCACAGATGCTTTTGTTGTTTTTGGTTTTGGGTTTATTTCCCATATACTGATTCCCCGACACTGGTACACAGCCCCCCATCGGCACATCACAGCCCCCCATCGGCACATCACAGCCCCCCATCGGCACATCACAGCCCCCCATCGGCACATCACAGCCCCCCATCGGCACATCACAGCCCCCCATCGGCACATCACAGCCCCCCATCGGCACATCACAGCCCCCCATCGGCACATCACAGCCCCCCATTGGCACATCACAGCCCCCCATCGGCACATCACAGCCCCCCATCGGTAAAGAACCTTTCACTCTTACCATTTCCTGAGCAATTCCCATGAGCTGGACTTTGTCTTCAGAACACAAAACCTGCACCTTTTCTGAAATCTGCCTCTAGCGAAGATGTAAGACCCAATGGGGGAAGGGCGCAGAGGGTGTGTGGGGAGGGGGAGAGGGTGGGAGGAGGGGAGGGGGAGAGGGTGGGTGGAGGGGAGGGGGGAGGGTTGGAAGAGGAGGGAGAGAGGGAGCGAGGGTGGGGGAGAGGAGAGAGCATGGGGGAGGGGGAGGGAGGGGGAGAGAGGGAGGGGGAGAGAGGGAGGGGAGAGAGGGTGAGGGCAGGGGGAGAGAGGGAGGGGGAGAGAGGGTGAGGGAGGGGGAGAGAGGGAGGGGGAGAGAGGGTGAGGGAGGGGGAGAGAGGGAGGGGGAGAGAGGGTGAGGGTGGTAACTGGCTCCCAGTGATCTGGAGTTTCCCACCAGCCTTTATTTTGCCCTTATTATCTGTATCTAAACGGTTGCTCAAATCCTTCCCTTGCTTCACTTGTCATTCTGCTTACTGCACATATTCTTATCTTTTTCTCAGTTCTTATCTGTTATAAAAAGCCAGCCATGATTCAGGGGGTCGCACTCCTGCCTCTGATTCAGGGGGTCGCACTCCTGCCTCTGATTCAGGGGGTCGCACTCCTGCCTCTGATTCAGGGGGTCGCACTCCTGCCTCTGATTTAGGGGGTCGCACTCCTGCCTCTGATTCAGGGGGTCGTGGGTTCATGTCTGGCTCCAGAGACCTGAGCACAAAATCCAGGCCGACACCTCAGTGTCAGTTTTGAGACGTTAAACCCCATCTGCCCTCTCAGGTGGACGTAAATGGTCTCCTCTCCCCTTCTCAGCCCACACTGTGGACCTCGGACCTTCTACCACAGAAACATGCACCATGAGTGGATGGGAGCTGAACCAGAGCTGGGCAGACAAGAAGCTGATTCCAATCTATGAAAAATTCCAGAGCACGAAGCCGAGGGAGAGAATTGTGGAGACTCTGGTCAGAAAGTCACACTCACTAACTGTGCCCAGTCTAGGTGCTGACTGACCCTTTCACATCAATTCCTTCCTCATCTGTATGATTCTGTTGCTAAGGACTCAGCCAGTCCCTGTACATAGTATTTATTGAAACCCTTTCCCACAGTCTTGTACTGACCCCTGGATGAACTGCATTGGTGTAACAGAGGCCCAGAGCCTCTTGGAGTAACAATGCTGGCCTGGGAGACAAGCTCCCTCCTCTCCTCCAGCAGACCACAACAATACTCATTGTGGCTGTTTCAAGGCGTTTGTCTCAAACGGCCAGAGTACAAGAGTCGGGGCAGACGGGACCATGGGAGAGGATTCTTAGGGACACTAGTCGAAGAACTACACACATCCATATACACATCTGTATACACACACTCACACATCCATATACACATCTGTATACACACGCTCACATATCCATATACACATCTGTATACACACGCTCACATATCCATATACACATCTGTATACACACGCTCACATATCCATATACACATCTGTATACACACACTCACACATCCATATACACATCTGTATACACACGCTCACATATCCATATACACATCTGTATACACACGCTCACATATCCATATACACATCTGTATACACACGCTCACATATCCATATACACATCTGTATACACACGCTCACATATCCATATACACATCTGTATACACACGCTCACACATCCATATACACATCTGTATACACACGCTCACATATCCATATACACATCTGTATACACACGCTCACATATCCATATACACATCTGTATACACACGCTCACATATCCATATACACATCTGTATACACACGCTCACATATCCATATACACATCTGTATACACACGCTCACATATCCATATGCACATCTGTATACACACGCTCACACATCCATATACACATCTGTATACACACGCTCGCATATCCATATACACATCTGTATACACACGCTCGCATATCCATATACACATCTGTATACACACGCTCACATATCCATATACACATCTGTATACACACGCTCACACATCCATATACACATCTGTATACACACGCTCGCATATCCATATACACATCTGTATACACACGCTCACATATCCATATACACATCTGTATACACACGCTCACATATCCATATACACATCTGTATACACACGCTCGCATATCCATATACACATCTGTATACACACGCTCGCATATCCATATACACATCTGTATACACACGCTCACATATCCATATACACATCTGTATACACACACTCACACATCCATATACACATCTGTATACACACGCTCACATATCCATATACACATCTGTATACACACGCTCGCATATCCATATACACATCTGTATACACACGCTCACATATCCATATACACATCTGTATACACACGCTCACATATCCATATACACATCTGTATACACACGCTCGCATATCCATATACACATCTGTATACACACGCTCACATATCCATATACACATCTGTATACACACGCTCACATATCCATATACACATCTGTATACACACACTCACACATCCATATACACATCTGTATACACACGCTCACATATCCATATACACATCTGTATACACACGCTCGCATATCCATATACACATCTGTATACACATGCTCACATATCCATATACACATCTGTATACACACGCTCACATATCCATATACACATCTGTATACACACACTCACACATCCATATACACATCTGTATACACACGCTCACATATCCATATACACATCTGTATACACACGCTCACATATCCATATACACATCTGTATACACACGCTCACATATCCATATACACACTAAACTCATTCACACATACACATACGGGGTACGGTAGCACACTGGTTATGTTACTGGACTAGTAATCCAGAGGCCTGGACGAATAATCGGGAGGCATGAGCCCCGATATTATTGGGGAGGTGGGATGGCAGCGAGGGGGGGGATTGGGCACGTGGGTAACCCAATAAAATCTGTCCGTTCCCCACGGGATCGTGGGTAAATTGGAGCCACTCACCGTGGCGTCTGGGTTTTGCGCTGGAAAGCTGCGCAGTGAGCGGACTGCACACCCGCCTCACAGGCTGTCAGCTGGAGCAGCTCTATTTAAAGGGGCAGTCCTCCAATGGCTGCTCCGAGATTCAGTGATGCCTCACTCCAGGTGCTACTGGATGGGGTGAGGAGGAGGTGGGATATTTTCTACCCGGCGGACGGGAGGAAGTGGCCTGTCTCTGCCACCAAGAAGGCCTGGCTCGAGGTGGCAGAGGAGGTCACCAGCAGCAGCAACATCTCCCGCACCTGGATCCAGTGCAGGGAGTGTTTCAATGACCTAACCAGGTCAGCCAAAGTGAGTACACTCACTCATTCTCCTACACTCCGTCTTCCACATCACCGCCCCCACCCCACAACTCATTCTGCACTGCCAACACTACTCTATCACATCACTCCCCACACCCACTCAAACCTCATCCTCAACTTACCTGCACTTCCTCACCTCCCCAGTACTCATCCCACCACTACCACTCAACCCAATCCTCATACAATCTCATGGCTCTGTCTCATACTCACCCTCTGATGCATCTCTTTCACCGTCAGCCTCACTCAAACCAATTCATTCATTGGTTGTCCACGTCACCATCACTCACTCACGCGTCTGTACTTTCTCCCCTTATAGGAGAAGAGAGCCCAGAATGCACAGGAGAGGGCGAGGAACGGAGGGGGGGCTGCAACATCTGGTCCTCCTCACAGACGCGGAGCAGGAGGCGCTGGAGCTGAGCCACACCCTCGAGTGCCTGTCCCTCGGGGACACCGAGACTGAACCCGACAAACGTCTGGTGACAGAACTTTAACATTCAGCACACACAGTATGAATTGATGTTAACCTGCCTTGCCATCTTCAGCACCTCAGTATGCTCATCGCAACATGACACATCTGTGATCATGCTTAATATTGCCTTCTGTTCTCTTACAGGGCCTTCAGCGACCGCCGTGACGGCGGAGGGCGATTCCTCAGAGGACCTGACGGCCTCTGAGGGGGCACCGTCACATCTGAGCGAGCCATCCACCAGCGCAGATACTCACACCTCGGTGGGTCCCCGCCCACAGTTAGTTGGGTTCGCACATGGTGAGTCACCACACACATGTGAACACGAGCAGACACTGGTGGCAGGGGCAGCTGTGCAGAGTCCGAGTCAGTGGGAGCACTCCTCTCCAGGCTCTGCTCAGCTGGACACAAATGCTGAACCCTGGGGGCCATCCTTTAAAAGGAGAATGATCGAGGGGCAGCAGCACATTTGCGAAGTGCTGGAACAGGTGCCATGCGCACTCTCCACAATCACGCAGAGAATGGAGGAGTCCAACTCCTGCATGAGTGGAATGGTGGCACAGGTACAGGAGGGAATCTCTGAGATAGAGTCACAGGGAAGTGAGGGCATCTCTGAGATAGTGTCACAGGGAAGTGAGGGCATCTCTGAGATAGTGTCACAGGGAAGTGAGGGCATCTCTGAGATAGAGTCACAGGGAAGTGAGGGCATCTCTGAGATAGTGTCACAGGGAAGTGAGGGCATCTCTGAGATAGTGTCACAGGGAAGTGAGGGCATCTCTGAGATACTGTCACAGGGACGTGAGGGAATCTCTGAGATAGTGTCACAGGGACGTGAGGGAATCTCTGAGATAGTGTCACAGGGAAGTGAGGGCATCTCTGAGATAGTGTCACAGGGACGTGAGGGAATCTCTGAGATAGTGTCACAGGGACGTGAGGGAATCTCTGAGATACTGTCACAGGGACGTGAGGGAATCTCTGAGATAGTGTCACAGGGACGTGAGGGAATCTCTGAGATACTGTCACAGGGAAGTGAGGGCATCTCTGAGATAGTGTCACAGGGACGTGAGGGAATCTCTGAGATACTGTCACAGGGACGTGAGGGAATCTCTGAGATAGTGTCACAGGGAAGTGAGGGCATCTCTGAGATAGTGTCACAGGGAAGTGAGGGAATCTCTGAGATAGTGTCACAGGGAAGTGAGGGAATCTCTGAGATACTGTCACAGGGACGTGAGGGAATCTCTGAGATACTGTCACAGGGAAGTGAGGGAATCTCTGAGATAGTGTCACAGGGACGTGAGGGAATCTCTGAGATACTGTCACAGGGACGTGAGGGAATCTCTGAGATAGTGTCACAGGGAAGTGAGGGAATCTCTGAGATACTGTCACAGGGACGTGAGGGAATCTCTGAGATAGTGTCACAGGAAAGTGAGGGCATCTCTGAGATACTGTCACAGGGACGTGAGGGAATCTCTGAGATACTGTCACAGGGAAGTGAGGGCATCTCTGAGATACTGTCACAGGGAAGTGAGGGAATCTCTGAGATACTGTCACAGGGACGTGAGGGCATCTCTGAGATACTGTCACAGGGAAGTGAGGGAATCTCTGAGATACTGTCACAGGGACGTGAGGGAATCTCTGAGATACTGTCACAGGGAAGTGAGGGAATCTCTGAGATAGTGTCACAGGGATGTGAGGGAATCTCTGAGATAGTGTCACAGGGAAGTGAGGGAATCTCTGAGATACTGTCACAGGGACGTAAGGGAATCTCTGAGATAGTGTCACAGGGAAGTGAGGGAATCTCTGAGATACTGTCACAGGGACGTGAGGGAATCTCTGAGATACTGTCACAGGGACGTGAGGGAATCTCTGAGATAGTGTCACAGGGACGTGAGGGAATCTCTGAGATACTGTCACAGGGACGTGAGGGAATCTCTGAGATACTGTCACAGGGACGTGAGGGAATCTCTGAGATACTGTCACAGGGACGTGAGGGAATCTCTGAGATACTGTCACAGGGACGGGAGGGAATCTCTGAGATACTGTCACAAAGACGTGAGGGCATCTCTGAGATAGTGTCACAGGGACGTGAGGGCATCTCTGAGATACTGTCACAGGGACGTGAGGGCATCTCTGAGATAGTGTCACAGGGACGTGAGGGCATCTCTGAGATACTGTCACAGGGACGTGAGGGAATCTCTGAGATAGTGAAACATGGGACGTGAGGGAATCTCTGAGATAGTGTCACAGGGACGTGAGGGAATCTCTGAGATAGTGAAACAGGGACGTGAGGGAATCTCTGAGATAGTGTCACAGGGAAGTGAGGGAATCTCTGAGATACTGTCACAGGAACGTGAGGGAATCTCTGAGATAGTGTCACAGGGAAGTAAGGGCATCTCTGAGATACTGTCACAGGGAAGTGAGGGCATCTCTGAGATAGTGTCACAGGGACGTGAGGGAATCTCTGAGATACTGTCACAGGGAAGTGAGGGAATCTCTGAGATAGTGTCACAGGGAAGTAAGGGCATCTCTGAGATACTGTCACAGGGACGTGAGGGAATCTCTGAGATAGTGTCACAGGGACGTGAGGGAATCTCTGAGATAGTGTCACAGAGACGTGAGGGAATCTCTGAGATACTGTCACAGGGAAGTGAGGGAATCTCTGAGATAGTGTCACAAAGACGTGAGGGCATCTCTGAGATACTGTCACAGGGACGTGAGGGAATCTCTGAGATACTGTCACAGGGACGTGAGGGAATCTCTGAGATACTGTCACAGGGACGTGAGGGAATCTCTGAGATAGTGTCACAGGGACGTGAGGGAATCTCTGAGATAGTGTCACAGGGACGTGAGGGAATCTCTGAGATAGTGTCACAGGGACGTGAGGGAATCTCTGAGATAGTGTCACAGGGAAGTGAGGGCATCTCTGAGATAGTGTCACAGGGACGTGAGGGAATCTCTGAGATAGTGTCATGGGTAAGTGCGGGAATTTCTGCGATGGAGGGAAGGCTAGCCTCCACAGAGCTTCAAGCACGGCTCACAAATTAGTCCATTCAGACCCTGACAACGGCCGTTCGGACTCAGGGTGAACAACATTCTGCCGCCTTAAACAGGCAGACAGATACATGAGCACTGGCCTTACAAGGCTTCACACATGTCCTCCAAACTGTCATCCAGCAGGGTGGTAGGAGTGATGTGGGCCTGGCCCAGGGGAGGGATGATGGCGAAAGGGGACATGGAAGTGGGGACGCCACTCAAAGCTCTGCTGCGTCTCACCCGTTGCCCCCCTTTCAACCAGTACCCACAATGCTGCCCCCTCTCCAGGTGGTCGAGTCTGCCCCTGCACAGGTGCAGGTGGAGCAGTCTTTGGAGGGGCCCTCACGGACTCCGAAACCCAGAGGGCGTCGGCCCAAAGCATCTAATGGGTCAGGGCATGAACAAGAGCAACCTGCCACTACCTCTGCTGCAGCCACAGGGGATGCACCATGTAGGAGCAGTCGGAAGTGAAAGGCGAAGGTTTTGTGAGCATGAAGGGGATGCACAGGGTGTCTGACGGTTGGTCATGTTTTTTATTTATATTTGCTTTTTGTTAAACTCACATTAAATATTATTATTGTCACCACTACTGCCACGTCTTGGCCATTCTTGACTGGCTTCTGTAATATGCCCCTTTCATGAGGTTCACCATGAACACCCACACTTGATGCCACCCATTGGGTCACTCTACAGTGGGTGTAGGTGTAGTTGCAGGACTGTTTTGTGCAGGGGGTGGGGTCTGGTGTGGCCGCTCCTCTGTCCAGGTGGTGAGGACTGGACTCTTCACACCGTCTGATGTTAGGAGAACCGTTCACATATCAGTGACTCCCTGGCCTCACGAGCAGCCAGGTGAGCCACTGCTCTGCCCATGGGTTGCTTCTCCTCCTCCTCCTCCTCCTCCTCCTCAATATGGGTGCCAGATGTGGATGGGGCCTCTTCAAGCGACCTCCTCTCTGTTGTGCCATATTGTTCAGGACACAACACATGACTGAAATGCGTCCCACTCTGTCTGCTGTGTATTGAAGCTTGCCCAGAACAATCAAGGCACCTGAAGTGCATCTTGAGCAGCCCTATAACATGCTCAATTGTAGACCTGGTGGCGATGCGGCTGTCGTTATATCAACACTGTTGGTCGGTGATGGGGTTCCTCAGAGGTGTCATGAGCCACGTGTACAGGGGGTATCCCTTGTCCCCGAGGAGCCAGCCCTTGTGGGTGTTCGGTGCGTGGAAGAGGGGCGGGTTGTTGGACTCCCGGAGGATGAAGGAATTGTGGCAGCTGCCAGGGAATCTGGCGCACACGTGAAGGAATCTCTTGCGGTGGTCACAAACGAGCTGAGTGTTGATGGAGTGATAGCCCTTCCTGTTGATGAACAGTCCTGGCTCGTGTGGAGGTGCTCGGATTGCTATATGGATGCAATCGATTACACCCTGCACCCGTGGGAAGCCAGCCACAGCGTGGAATCCCACTGCCCTCTCCGTCTGGCTGAGGTCATCCATGGGGAAGTTGACGTAGTGCGAGGCCCTGTGAAACAAGCCGTCGGTGACCTGCCTCATGCACTTGTGTGCAGACGACTGAGAGACCCCGGCGATGTCCCTGGTGACACTCTGGAATGATCTGGAGGTGAAGAAATTGAGGGCAGTGGTGACTTTGACAGCGACAAGTAAGGAGATGCTCCTCGGGTCAGTCAGGAGCAGCTCGGCATGAAAGAGGCTGCAGATGTCCGCGACTACCTGGCGACTGACTCTGAGCCTCCGTGTGCACTGCTCCTCAGAGAGGTCGAGGAAGCTGAGCCTCGGTCTGTAGACCCTGTGGCGAGGGTAGTGCCTCCTGCGACGTCGCTCTCTCTGTTGTTGCCCTCTGTGCTCTTGTGCAGGTGCCTGTGGCGCAGCACTGTGTTGTGTAGCTCCACGTGGCGGAGGTGGACAGCGAGCCTGGCGAGGCCGGTGATGTTGCTCGTTCTCGGATGAAGTGATGAATGCAGCCATGGCACCCCCATCCTGACAGTGTGAGTTTGAGGGGGTCCACAAAGTAGGTAAATGTGTTTGCACAGCAGAGTTTTGGGTGGAAAGTAAGAATTTTGAGTGAAAACACAAAGGTGTCTCAGCCAAAACTTTGTCTGAAGTGACAGAGTGCCCTGCTGCAATAAATGAGGTTTTCCCCCCACCTGTCAAATAATCCTTTGCATCTCCCACTGGCTGCTGACTGAAACACGTCTGCTCCAACAGGGAGTGTTTCCCACAACACGGGAAACAGGCTGAGGATCCTTCAAAATCACACCCCTGCCAAAATCTCCACTCAATGAGGTCTCTCAAGTACCTCAACTATCTGACAAATTATGCAAATGATCATCCCGCTGGCTTTAATTGCCGGTGGGATTCCTGTATTTGGGAGTCGCGCACACCCGGACACGACACTGGGGAACCCGGAAGTCAGCGGGTTGGATCCTGGCTTCGAATCCGCTCCAGAGTTTAGCGATTTTCGGAACCTCCTGTCCCCATTGCACCCGTTCTGTCACCCGTAAATCGGCCCCATGAGTTCAAATCCCGCCAAGGCTGCTGGGGAATTTAAATTCAGTTGATTAAAATAAAATCTGGAATAAAAAATTAAAGTAATGGTGGTCATGAAACTACCGGATTGTCGTAAAAACCCAACTAGTTCACTAATATCCTTTAGGGAAGGAAACCTGCCGTCCTTACCCGGTCTGGCCTATATGTGACTCCAGACCCACAGCAATGTGGTTGACTCTGAAATGGCCCAGCAAGACACTCAGTTGTACAATCCCACCACAAAAAGACATAATAAGAATAAAACCGGACGGACCACCCGGCATCGGACCACTAGGCACCGGACACGACAACGGCAAAACACCAAGCCCAGTCGACCCTGCAAGGTCCTCCTTACTAACATCTGGGAACTTGTGCCAAAATTGGGAGAGCTGTCCCACAGACTAGTCAAGCAACAGCCTGACATAGCCATACTCACAGAATCATACCTTTCAGCCAACGTCCCAGACTCGTCCATCACCATCCCTGGGTATGTCCTGTCCCACCGGCAGGACAGACCCACCAGAGGTGGCGGTACAGTGATATACAGTCAGGAGGGAGTGGCCCTGGGAGTCCTCAACATTGACTCTGGACCCCATGAAATCTCATGGCATCAGGTCAAACATGGGCAAGGAAACCTCCTGCTGATTACCACCTACCGTCCTCCCTCAGCTGATGAATCAGTCCTCCTCCATGTTGAGCACCACTTGGAGGAAGCACGGAGGGTAGCAAGGGCACAGAATGTACTCTGGGTGGGACTTCAATGTCCATCACCAAGAGTGGCTCGGTAGCACCACTACTGACCGAGCTGGCCGAGTCCTGAAGGACATAGCTGCCAGACTGGGCCTGCGGCAGGTGGTGAGCGAACCAACACGAGGGAAAAACCTACTTGACCTCGTCCTCACCAATCTACCTGTCGCAAATGCATCTGTCCATGACAGTATTGGTAGGAGTGACCACCGCACAGTCCTCATGGAGATGAAGTCCCGTCTTCGCACTGAGGACACCATCCAACGTGTTGTGTGGCACTATCACCGTGCTAAATGGGATAGATTCAGAACAGATCTAGCAGCTCAAAACTGGGCATCCATGAGGCGCTGTGGGCCATCAGCAGCGGCAGAATTGTATTCCAGCACAATCTGTAACCTCATGGCCCGGCATATTCCTCACTCTACCATTACCAACAAGCCAGGGGATCAAACCTGGTTCAATGAGGAGTGTAGAAGAGCATGCCAGGAGCAGCACCAGGCGTACCTAAAAATGAGGTGCCAACCTGGTGAAGCTACAACTCAGGACTACATGCATGCTAAACAGCGGAAGCAACATGCTATAGACAGAGCTAAGCGATTCCACAACCAACGGATCAGATCAAAGCTCTGCAGTCCTGCCACATCCAGTCGTGAATGGTGGTGGACGATTAAACAACTAACGGGAGGAGGAGGCTCTGCAAACATCCCCATCCTCAATGATGGCGGAGTCCAGCACGTGAGTGCAAAAGACAAGGCTGAAGCGTTTGCAACCATCTTCAGCCAGAAGTGCCGAGTGGATGATCCATCTCGGCCTCCTCCCGATATCCCCACCGTCACGGAAGCCAGTCTTCAGCCAATTCGATTCACTCCACGTGATATCAAGAAACGGCTAAGTGCACTGGATACAGCAAAGGCTATGGGCCCCGACAACATCCCGGCTGTAGTGCTGAAGACTTGTGCTCCAGAACTAGCTGCACCTCGAGCCAAGCTGTTCCAGTACAGCTACAACACTGGCATCTACCCGACAATGTGGACCCCTCCCGCCCCCCCCAACTCACCCCCTCTCCGCTTCACCTACTCACCCCCTCCCCTCCCTTACACATACCCTTCCCCCCTTTACTTACTCCTCTCCATTTCCCTAATTTCCTCTACTTACCCCTCATTATTAGTTGCCTCTGAATGTAACTCACTCCCTCCTTCCTTCACTCCCTCACTCCCTCCCTCACTCACTCCCTCCCTCCAGGGAACTCTAGGACACTTCCCATGTCCTGGACAACCATGGGTGCAGGAAGTGTCGTCAGCTGGAGGAGCTCGAACTCCGGGTTTCGGAGCTTGAACAGCAGCTGGCATCACTGCAGTACATCTGTGAGGTTGAGAGCTACGTAGATAGCACGTTTCAGGAGGTGGTCACCCCACAGCTTAAGAGAGTGCAGGCAGAGGCGACCGCCAGACAGACAAGGAGGACCAGGCAGGTACTGCAGGAGTCCCCTGAGGGCATCTCACTCTCTAACTAGTATTCAGTTCTGAATACTGGTGAGGGAGAGGATTCCTCTGGGGAGTGCAGCCAGAGCCAAGTCCACAGCACCATGGGTGGCCCAGCTGTACAGGGGGGAGGAGAAAGGTCAGGAGAGCAATAGTGATAGGGGATTCTATAGTTAGGGGAGCTGACAGGTGTGTGTTCCTGAAGGTGCCAGGATGGTATGTTGCCTCCCCGGTGCCAGGGTCATGGATGTCACTGAGTGGCTGCAGGGAGGGGAGGGTAAACAGCCAGAGGTCGTGGTCCATACTGGGACCAACGACATGGTAGAAAGAGGGATGTGGTCCTGCAGGCAGAGTTTAAGAAGTTAGGAAAAAGATTAAAAAGCAGCACTTCAAAGGTCCGGATTGCTCCCAGTGCCACGTGCTAGCGAGTGTAGAAATAGGAGAATAGAGGAGATGGATGTGTGGCTGGAGAGATGGTGCAGGAGGGAGGGCTTTAGATTCCTGGGGCATTGGGACCGGTTCTGGGGGAGGTGGGACCTGTACAGGCCAGACGGGTTGCACCTCAACAGGGCCAGGGACCAGTATCCTCGCGGGGAGGTTTGATTGTGCTGTTGGGCAGGGTTTAAACTAGCTTGGCAGGGGGATGGGAACCTGAGCGTAGATTCAGATGGGATAAAGTCGGAACTGGAAATGGAAGGCAGAAAATTAGTGAGTGAGTCTGGAAGGCAGAGGGAACGAAGGTTAGAAAATAAACAGAGGAGTTTGGCAGTCGTTAAATGTATTTACCTCAATGCAAGGAGTCTAGGAGATAAGGCGGATGAGCTGAGGGCACAGATAGATACGTGGCAGTACGATATCATAACTATTACAGAAACACGGCTTAAAGAGGGGCAGGACTGGCAGCTCAACGTCCCTGGTTACAGGGCTTTCAGACGCGATAGAGAGGGCGATAATAAAGGAGGGGGGGCTGGCAATTTTGGTTAAAGAAACAATTACAGTTGTGGCGAAGGATGATATTTTAGAAGAAGCATCAAATGAGGCCTTATGGGTTGAGCTAAAGAACAAAAATGAGGCAGTCACACCACTGAGAGTGTACTATAGACCCCCAAACGGTCAGAGGAAGATAGAGGAGCAAATATGTCGGCAAATTTCTGAGAAGTGCAAAAACAATAGGACAGTAATAGTCGGGGATTTCAACTACCCTAATATTTACTGGGATACAATCAGTGTGAAGGGTATAGAGGGAGCAGAATTCTTAAATTGCATACAGGAGAATTTTTTTAGCCAGAATATAGCAAGCCCAACGAGAGGGGGGGCAGTTCTGGATTTAGTTCTAGGGAATGAAGAGGGGCAGATGGAAGGAGTATCAGTGGGAGAGCATTTTGGTGGTAATGATCATAATACAGTTAGTTTTAGCATAGTTTATGGAAAAGGACAAAGACAGAACAGGAGTAAAAGTTTTTTATTGGGGAATGGCCAATTTTACTAAACTGAGAAGTGATTTAGCAAAAGTGGACTGGAAACAGCTACTTGAAGGTAAATCAGTGTCAGAGCAGTGGGGGCGATTCAAGGGGGAGATTCAAGGGGTTCAGAGTAAACATGTCCCACAAAGAAAACGGGTGGGACTGCCAAATCCAGAGCCCCCTGGATGACAAGGAGCATACAGGGTAAATAAGGGTAAAAAAGAAAGCCGATTATAGACACCGGGAACTCAATACAACGGAAAGCTTAGAGGAGTCTAGAAAGTGCAGGGGTGAAATTAAAAAGGAAATTAGGAAAGCAAAGAGAGGGCATGAAAAAATATTAGCAAGTAAAATTAAGGAAAACCCAAAGATGTTTTATAAATACATTAAGAGCAAGAGGATAACTAAGGAAGGAGTAGGGCCTATTAGAGACCAAAAATGTAACCTATGTGTGGAGGCGGAAGATGTGGGGATGGTTCTTAATGAATACTTTGCATCTGAATTCACAAAGGAGGGGGACAATGCAGAGATTGTAGTTGAGGAGGAGTTTGAAATATTGAATGGGGTAAACATAGTGAGAAAGGAAGTATTAAGGGGATTAGCATCTTTGAAAATGGATAAATCACTGGGGCTGGATGAAATGTATCCCAGGCTGTTAAAAGAAACCAGGGAGGAAAAAATAGGGGAGGCTTTAACAATCATTTTCCAAACTTCACTGGATACAGGCGTAGTGCTGGAGGTTTGGAGGAATGCTAACGTTGTACTATTGTTTAAAAGGGGAACGAAGGATAGACCGAGTAATTACAGGCCAGTCAACCTCGTTGGTGGGCAAATTATTGGAATCAATTCTGAGGGACAGGATAAACTGTCACTTAGAAAGGCATGGAGTAATCAAGGACAGTCAGCACAGATTTGTTAAGGGGAGGTCGTGTCTGACTAACTTGATTGAATTTTTCAAGGAGTTGACTAGGAGGATCAATGAGGGTAGCGCAATTAATGTCGTCTACATGGATTTTAGCAAGGCTTTTGACAAGGTCCCACATGGCAGATTAGTCAAGAAAGTAAAGGCCCATGGGATCCAAGGGAATGTGACAAATTGGCTCAGTGGCAGGAAGCAAAGGGTAATGGTCGAGTGTTTTTGTGACTGGAGGGCTGTTTCCAATGGGGTGCCGCAGGGCTCGGTACAAGGTCCTTTGCTTTTTGTGCTGTACATTAACGATTTGGACTTAAACGTAGGGGGCATGATTAAAAAATTTGCGGATGACACAAAGATAGGCCGTGTGGTTGATAGTGAGGAGTAAAGCTGTAGACTGCAGGAAGATATCAATGGACTGGTCAGATGGGCAGAAAAGTGGCAAATGGAGTTCAATCCGGAGAAGTGTGAGGTAATGCATTTGGGGAGAGCAAACAAGGCAAGGGAATACACAATAAATGGGAGGATTCTGAGAGGTGTAGAGGAAGTGAGGGACCTTGGAGTGCATGTCCACAGATCCCTGAAGGTAGCAGGACAGGTAAATAAGGTGATTAAGAAAGCATATGGGATGCTTTCCTTTATTAGCCGAGGCATAGAATATAAAAGCAGGGATGTTATGCTGGAACTGTATAAAACACTGATTAGGTCACAGCTTGAGTACTGCGCACAGTTCTGGTCACCACATTACAGGAAGGATGTGATTGCACTAGAGAGGGTGCAGAGGAGATTTACGAGGATGTTGCCAGGGCTGGAGAATTTTAGCTATGATGATAGATTGGATAGGCTGGGGTTGTTTTCCTTGGAACAGAGGAGGCTGAGGGGAGATTTAATTGAGGTGTATAAAATTACGAGGGGCCCAGATAGAGTGGATAGGGAGGACCTATTTCCCTTAGCGGACGGGTCACTGCCCAGGGGGCATAGATTTAAAGTGATTGGTAGAAGGATTAGAGGGGAGCTGAGGAGAAATTTTTTCCCCCAGAGGGTGGTGGGGGTCTGGAACTCACTGCCTGAGAGGGTGGGAGAGGCAGAAACCCTCAACTCATTAAAAAAATCCCTGGACGTTCACCTGAAGAGCTGTGACCCGCAGGGCTACGGACCAAGTGCTGGAAACTGGGATTAGGCTGCGTGGCTCGTTTCTCAGCCGGCACGGACACGATGGGCCGAATGGCCTCCTTCTGTGGCATAAATTTTCTATGATTCTCACTCCCTCACTCACTCCCTTCCTCACTCACTCCCTTACTCCCTCACTCCCTCCCTTACTCCCTCCCTCACTCACTCACTCACTCCCTCACTTACTCCCTGGGATTTAATTGGTAGAGTGGGGCCTACCTGTGGTGGAGTCGCTGACCCTCAACTTCAAACTGTTGTTTCCTCATTCCTCAGTTTCCTGTCTGGCATTTCGGGACTTCCTTCTGCACCGAAGCATGTTTACAAATCCCTAATGGCTGAACACACAGGCCCACACACAGGCCCACACACAGGCCCACACACACGACTACACAGGCCCACACACACGCCCACACACAGGACTACACAGGCCCACACACACGCCCACACACACGCCCACACACAGGACTACACAGGCCCACAACACAGGCCCACACACAGGCCCACACACAGGCCCACACACACGCCCACACACACGCCCACACACAGGACTACACAGGCCCACACACACGCCCACACACAGGCCCACACACAGGACTACACAGGCCCACACACACGCCCACACACAGGCCCACACACATGCCCACACACACGCCCACACACAGGCCCACGCACAGGACTACACAGGCCCACACACAGGCCCACACACAGGCCCACACACAGGCCCACACACAGGACTACACAGGCCCACACACACGCCCACACACAGGCCCACACACACGCCCACACACAGGCCCACACACAGGACTACACAGGCCCACACACAGGCCCACACACAGGCCCACACACAGGCCCACACACAGGCCCACACACAGGACTACACAGGCCCACACACACGCCCACACACAGGCCCACACACAGGCCCACACACACGCCCACACACAGGCCCACACACACGCCCACACACAGGCCCACACACACGCCCACACACACGCCCACACACAGGCCCACACACACGCCCACACACAGGCCCACACACACGCCCACACACACGCCCACACACACGCCCACACACAGGCCCACACACACGCCCACACACACGCCCACACACAGGCCCACACACAGGCCCACACACAGGCCCACAAACACGCCCACACACAGGCCCACACACAGGCCCGCACACACGCCCACACACAGGCCCACACACAGGCCCACACACACGCCCACACACAGGCCCACACACACGCCCACACACAGGCCCACACACACGCCCACACACACGCCCACACACACGCCCACACACAGGACTACACACAGGCCCACACACACGCCCACACACAGGCCCACACACAGGCCCACACACAGGCCCACACACAGGCCCACACACACGCCCACACACACGCCCACACACAGGCCCACACACAGGCCCACACACAGGCCCACACACAGGCCCACACACACGCCCACACACACGCCCACACACAGGCCCACACACAGGACTACACACAGGCCCACACACAGGCCCACACACACGCCCACACACACGCCCACACACAGGCCCACACACACGCCCACACACACGCCCACACACAGGCCCACACACACGCCCACACACACGCCCACACACAGGCCCACACACAGGACTACACACAGGCCCACACACACGCCCACACACAGGCCCACACACAGGCCCACACACATGACCACACACACGCCCACACACAGGCCCACACACAGGACTACACACAGGCCCACACACACGCCCACACACAGGCCCACACACAGGCCCACACACAGGCCCACACACAGGCCCACACACACGCCCACACACAGGCCCACAAACACGCCCACACACACGCCCACACACAGGCCCACAAACACGCCCACACACAGGCCCACACACACGCCCACACACAGGCCCACACACACGCCCACACACACGCCCACACACAGGCCCACACACAGGCCCACACACAGGACTACACACACGCCCACACACACGCCCACACACAGGCCCACACACACGCCCACACACAGGCCCACACACAGGCCCACACACAGGCCCACACACATGCCCACACACAGGCCCACACACAGGCCCACACACACGCCCACACACAGGACTACACACAGGCCCACACACACGCCCACACACACGCCCACACACAGGCCCACACACACGCCCACACACACGCCCACACACAGGCCCACACACAGGCCCACACACAGGCCCACACACACGCCCACACACAGGCCCACACACAGGCCCACACACAGGACTACACACAGGCCCACACACAGGCCCACACACACGCCCACACACAGGCCCACACACAGGCCCACAAACACGCCCACACACAGGACTACACACACGCCCACACACACGCCCACACACAGGCCCACACACAGGCCCACACACAGGCCCACACACACGCCCACACACAGGCCCACACACACGCCCACACACAGGCCCACACACAGGCCCACACACAGGACTACACACAGGCCCACACACAGGCCCACACACACGCCCACACACACGCCCACACACAGGCCCACAAACACGCCCACACACAGGACTACACACACGCCCACACACACGCCCACACACAGGCCCACACACAGGCCCACACACAGGCCCACACACACGCCCACACACAGGCCCACACACACGCCCACACACACGCCCACACACAGGCCCACACACAGGCCCACACACACGCCCACACACACGCCCACACACAGGCCCACACACAGGCCCACACACAGGCCCACACACACGCCCACACACACGCCCACACACAGGCCCACAAACACGCCCACACACACGCCCACACACAGGCCCACACACAGGACTACACACACGCCCACACACACGCCCACACACAGGCCCACACACACGCCCACACACAGGCCCACACACACGCCCACACACACGCCCACACACAGGCCCACACACAGGACTACACACACGCCCACACACACGCCCACACACAGGCCCACACACACGCCCACACACACGCCCACACACAGGCCCACACACAGGCCCACACACAGGCCCACACACAGGCCCACACACACGCCCACACACAGGCCCACACACACGCCCACACACAGGCCCACAAACACGCCCACACACAGGACTACACACACGCCCACACACAGGCCCACACACACGCCCACACACAGGCCCACACACACACCCACACACAGGCCCACACACAGGCCCACACACACGCCCACACACACGCCCACACACAGGCCCACACACAGGCCCACACACAGGCCCACACACAGGCCCACACACAGGCCCACACACAGGACTACACACAGGCCCACACACACGCCCACACACAGGCCCACACACAGGCCCACACACAGGCCCACACACAGGCCCACACACAGGCCCACACACACGCCCACACACAGGCCCACACACACGCCCACACACAGGCCCACACACAGGACTACACACACGCCCACACACACGCCCACACACAGGCCCACACACACGCCCACACACAGGCCCACACACACGCCCACACACACGCCCACACACAGGCCCACACACAGGCCCACACACAGGCCCACACACAGGCCCACACACAGGCCCACACACACGCCCACACACACGCCCACACACAGGCCCACACACACGCCCACACACAGGCCCACACACACGCCCACACACACGCCCACACACAGGCCCACACACACGCCCACACACAGGACTACACACAGGCCCACACACACGCCCACACACAGGCCCACACACACGCCCACACACAGGCCCACACACACGCCCACACACAGACCCACACACAGGCCCACACACACGCCCACACACACGCCCACACACAGGCCCACACACACGCCCACACACAGGCCCACACACACGCCCACACACAGGCCCACACACACGCCCACACACACGCCCACACACAGGCCCACACACAGGCCCACACACAGGCCCACACACAGGCCCACACACAGGCCCACACACACGCCCACACACAGGCCCACACACACGCCCACACACACGCCCACACACAGGCCCACACACAGGCCCACACACACGCCCACACACAGGCCCACACACACGCCCACACACAGGCCCACACACACGCCCACACACACGCCCACACACAGGCCCACACACAGGCCCACAAACACGCCCACACACAGGCCCACACACAGGCCCACAAACACGCCCACACACACGCCCACACACAGGCCCACACACAGGCCCACACACACGCCCACACACACGCCCACACACAGGCCCACACACACGCCCACACACAGGCCCACACACACGCCCACACACAGGCCCACACACACGCCCACACACAGGCCCACACACAGGCCCACACACACGCCCACACACAGGCCCACACACACGCCCACACACAGGCCCACACACACGCCCACACACAGGCCCACACACACGCCCACACACACGCCCACACACACGCCCACACACACGCCCACACACACGCCCACACACAGGACTACACACACGCCCACACACACAGGCCCACACACACGCCCACACACAGGCCCACACACACGCCCACACACACGCCCACACACACGCCCACACACAGGACTACACACACGCCCACACACACAGGCCCACACACACACCCACACACACGCCCACACACAGGCCCACACACAGGCCCACACACAGGCCCACACACACGCCCACACACAGGCCCACACACACGCCCACACACACGCCCACACACAGGCCCACACACACGCCCACACACAGGCCCACACACAGGCCCACAAACACGCCCACACACACGCCCACACACAGGCCCACACACACGCCCACACAAACGCCCACACACAGGCCCACACACAGGCCCACACACAGGCCCACACACACGCCCACACACAGGCCCACACACAGGCCCACACACAGGCCCACACACACGCCCACACACAGGCCCACACACAGGCCCACACACAGGCCCACACACACGCCCACACACACGCCCACACACAGGCCCACACACAGGCCCACACACAGGCCCACACACAGGCCCACAAACACGCCCACACACAGGACTACACACACGCCCACACACAGGCCCACACACACGCCCACACACACGCCCACACACACGCCCACACACAGGCCCACACACAGGCCCACACACAGGCCCACACACACGCCCACACACACGCCCACACACACGCCCACACACAGGCCCACACACACGCCCACACACACGCCCACACACAGGCCCACACACAGGCCCACACACAGGTCCACACACACGCCCACACACACGCCCACACACACGCCCACACACACGCCCACACACACGCCCACACACGCCCACACACACGCCCACAAACACGCCCACACACAGGCCCACACACACGCCCACACACAGGCCCACAAACACGCCCACACACAGGACTACACACACGCCCACACACAGGCCCACACACACGCCCACACACAGGCCCACACACACGCCCACACACAGGCCCACAAACACGCCCACACACAGGACTACACACACGCCCACACACAGGACTACACACACGCCCACACACAGGCCCACACACACGCCCACACACAGGCCCATACACATGCCCACACACACGCCCACACACAGGCCCACACACAGGCCCACACACATGCCCACACACACGCCCACACACAGGCCCACACACAGGCCCACACACAGGCCCACACACACGCCCACACACAGGCCCACACACAGGCCCACACACACGCCCACACACAGGCCCACACACAGGCCCCTCAGGGTGTAACAAGCTTTATGTCCTTTTGCACAAAACAAAAGCTGTTTTAACTAATGGGATCCTGATTTCTTGAAAGGGAGTTTAGCAAAACCGTTTCCGCGTGGCTGAAAACACAGGAGGTAAATCGTAGGAGAATGGTGAGCTGGGCTCCTCTCCCTAAGAGTGAGGCCAAGTTGGACACACAGAAACACACAGACACGCACACAGACACACAGACACGCACACAGACACACAGACACGCACACAGACACACACACAGACACGCACACAGACACACAGACACGCACACAGACACACAGACACGCACACAGACACACAGACACGCACACAGACACGCACACAGACACACACAGACACACGGACACGCACACAGACACACAGACACGCACACAGACACGCACACGCACACAGACACACAGACACGCACACAGACACACAGACACGCACACAGACACACACACAGACACACGGACACGCACACAGACACACGGACACGCACACAGACACACAGACACGCACACAGACACACGGACACAGACACACGGACACGCACACGGACACTCACACAGACACACGGATACACGGATGCTCACACAGACACACGGACATGCACACAGACAGACACGCACACAGACACATGGACACACACACGGACCCGCACACGGACACACACACACACACACACACATGGACACACAGAAAGGCTGCTCTCCCTGCTGCACTAACCATGTTTTATCGCTCTGTCAATATGGAACTGGGAATTTATACTCCTGCTTGTTTTGGCACAGAGCAGCCTGTAAACGTGACAGGGCCTCATCTCAGGCAATTACTGAATATAAAACATTCACAATCCCCTGATCCTGGAATTATTACTGAGCTCTCCGTTACACGGATGGCTGAGGGCAATAATTCATTTCGGTTTGCGTGACCTTCAGAACCTTTAGAAAACTCTGCTAATGTCCACATACATTATAATAATTCATTGTGTATTAAAGCTTTAATTGAATGAATTACTCTCGGGTAAAATCTCTGGCAGAATGACTCACCGGATATCCTTCCGTTTTTCTCTGGCACCACTTCAGGAGAGCATTCCTCTTCGATCCACCATATTGTCTGGCGAGTGAGGTCAGAGGATCTTTTCTCTCAACACTACACAAGGGAATAAGCAAACATTGACCTCAATACTGACAAATGCTCAGACCCCAGCAATACGCACACACTAATCTGCTACTGACCGTCCCAACAGGCGCTTGGTCTTGATCGATGTAAGGAGACTGTATCTACTGCCTGCCCCCGCCGCCTGTACCCTCCGACCGCACCTGCTGTCTGGACCCACTGCCTGTACCCGCCGCCTGTACCCTCCGACCGCACCTGCTGTCTGGACCCACTGCCTGTACCCTCCGACCGCACCTGCTGTCTGGACCCACTGCCTTCCCCCGCCGCCTGTACCCTCCGACCGCACCTGCTGTCTGGACCCACTGCCTGCCCCCGCCGCCTGTACCCTCCGACCGCACCTGCTGTCTGGACCCACTGCCTGCCCCCGCCGCCTGTACCCTCCGACCGCACCTGCTGTCTGGACCCACTGCCTGTACCCGCCGCCTGTACCCTCCGACCGCACCTGCTGTCTGGACCCACTGCCTGTACCCGCCGCCTGTACCCTCCGACCGCACCTGCTGTCTGGACCCACTGCCTGCCCCCGCCGCCTGTACCCTCCGACCGCACCTGCTGTCTGGACCCACTGCCTGTACCCGCCGCCTGTACCCTCCGACCGCACCTGCTGTCTGGACCCACTGCCTGCCCCCGCCGCCTGTAACCTCTGACCGCACCTGCTGTCTGGACCCACTGCCTGCCCCCGCCGCCTGTACCCTCCGACCGCACCTGCTGTCTGGACCCACTGCCTGCCCCCGCCGCCTGTACCCTCCGACCGCACCTGCTGTCTGGACCCACTGCCTGCCCCCGCCGCCTGTAACCTCTGACCGCACCTGCTGTCTGGACCCACTGCCTGCCCCCGCCGCCTGTACCCTCCGACCGCACCTGCTGTCTGGACCCACTGCCTGCCCCCGCCGCCTGTACCTGCTGCCCTTCTGTTTTTAACACCGTTACCCTCACATCAGGTCTCTCTACGTCCTGACCTGAGCTTGCTCTGCAGTCTCAGGCTGCTCGATGTAGTGCCTGGAATCTTCGAGCTGAATCCCAGGGAACTCAGGAGACCTACTGACTCTTGACTTGGACTCAGAGTCTGAGAACCATCCGATTTGAAACCATCTGCTCGCCTCTGGTAAACACCTGTGACCAAAGAGAACTGATCAGTGATGGTGAGAGTGCAAGTAGAGAAAGAAAAGCAGCAGGTCTGGAGAATATTCAGCCAGAACTCCTGAGCTTCACACTGGGAGCAACATTTTTATTGCGTTCTCTGTGCTCAGCAATAACATTGACAACCCAGAGCTTGGTGAGCACATCGAAAGGCCAAAATCTACTGGGTGGACAGAGAAAGGGTGTAGGTGACCGAACCAGTGAAATACAGAGTCACACTGACCGGGGCTACACTGTCCACTGTAATACAGAGTCACACTGACCGGGGCTACACTGTCCACTGTAATACAGAGTCACACTGACCGGAACTACACTGTCCACTGTAATACAGAGTCACACTGACCGGGGCTACACTGTCCACTGTAATACAGAGTCACACTGACCGGGGCTACACCGTCCACTGTAATACAGAGTCACACTGACCGGAACTACACTGTCCACTGTAATACAGAGTCACACTGACCGGGACTACACCGTCCACTGTAATACAGAGTCACACTGACCGGAACTACACTGTCCACTGTAATACAGAGTCACACTGACCGGGACTACACCGTCCACTGTAATACAGAGTCACACTGACCGGAACTACACTGTCCACTGTAATACAGAGTCACACTGACCGGAACTACACTGTCCACTGTAATACAGAGTCACACTGACCGGGGCTACACCGTCCACTGTAATACAGAGTCACACTGACCGGAACTACACTGTCCACTGTAATACAGAGTCACACTGACCGGAACTACACTGTCCACTGTAATACAGAGTCACACTGACCGGAACTACACTGTCCACTGTAATACAGAGTCACACTGACCGGAACTACACTGTCCACTGTAATACAGAGTCACACTGACCGGGGCTACACTGTCCACTGTAATACAGAGTCACACTGACCGGGGCTACACTGTCCACTGTAATACAGAGTCACACTGACCGGGGCTACACTGTCCACTGTAATACAGAGTCACACTGAGCGGAACAAAGAACTTTTATAGTTATATTAGGAAAAAGAGGGTGGTCAGGAGCAGTGTTGGCCCCTTAAAAACTGAAAGTGGGGATATTGTCACTGACAATGGAGAAATGGCGGACATGTTGAATAATTACTTTGCGTCAGTATTTACAGTCGAAAAAGAGGATAGCATGCCGGAAATCCCAAGAAAACTTATATTGAATCAGGGACAGGGACTCGATAAAATTAACATAAGTAAAGCAACAGTAATGAAGAAAATAATAGCACTAAAGAGTGACAAATCCCCAGGACCAGATGGTTTCCATCCCAGGGTTTTAAAGGAAGTAGGTGAGCACATTGCGGATGCCCTAACTATAATCTTTCAAAGTTCTCTAGATTCAGGAACTGTCCCTCTGGATTGGAAAATTGCACATGTCACTCCGCTTTTTAAGAAAGGAGAGAGAGGGAAACCAGGGAATTATAGACCAGTTAGCCTAACATCTGTTGTGGGGAAATTGCTGGAGTCTATAATTAAGGATAGGGTGACTGAACACCTCAAGAATTTTCAGTTAATCAGGGAGAGCCAGCATGGATTTGTGAAAGGTAGGTCGTGCCTGACAAACCTGATTGAATTTTTTGAAGAGGTGACTAAAGTAGTGGACAGGGGAATGTCAATGGATGTTATTTATATGGACTTCCAGAAGGTATTTGATAAGGTCCCACATAAGAGACTGTTAGCTAAGATAGAAGCCCATGGAATCGAGGGAAAAGTACGGACTTTGTTAGGAAGTTGGCTGAGCGAAAGGCGACAGAGAGTAGGGATAATGGGTAGGTACTCACATTGGCAGGATGTGACAAGTGGAGTCCCGCAGGGATCTGTCTTGGGGCCTCAATTATTCACAATATTTATTAACGACTTAGATGAAGGCATAGAAAGTCTCATATCTAAGTTTGCCGATGACACAAAGATTGGTGGCATTGTAAGCAGTGTAGATGAAAACATAAAATTACAAAGTGATATTGATAGATTAGGTGAATGGGCAAAACTGTGGCAAATGGAATTCAATGTAGGCAAATGTTTGGTCATCCACTTTGGATCAAAAAAGGATAGAACAGGGTACTTTCTAAATGGTAAAAAGTTAAAAACAGTGGATGTCCAAAGGGACTTAGGGGTTCAGGTACATAAATCATTGAAGTGTCATGAACAGGTGCACTGTGTGATACAGAAAATAGCACCTTCAGGGACTGTACCCCAGGGAGAGTCAGCACCTTCAGGGACTGTACCCCGGGGAGAGTCAGCACCTTCAGGGACTGTACCCCAGGGAGAGTCAGCACCTTCAGGGACTGTACCCCGGGGAGAGTCAGCACCTTCAGGGACTGTACCCCAGGGAGAGTCAGCACCTTCAGGGACTGTAGCCCAGGGAGAGTCAGCACCTTCAGGGACTGTACCCCAGGGAGAGTCAGCACCTTCAGGGACTGTACCCCAGGGAGAGTCAGCACCTTCAGGGACTGTACCCCGGGGAGAGTCAGCACCTTCAGGAACTGTACCCCAGGGAGA
This sequence comes from Heptranchias perlo, assembly GCF_035084215.1. Lineage (NCBI taxonomy): Eukaryota > Metazoa > Chordata > Chondrichthyes > Hexanchiformes > Hexanchidae > Heptranchias > Heptranchias perlo. The sequence continues at coordinate 40,540,997 of NC_090352.1, read as the reverse complement.
GTCAGCACCTTCAGGGACTGTACCCCGGGGAGAGTCAGCACCTTCAGGGACTGTACCCCAGTGAGAGTCAGCACCTTCAGGGACTGTACCCCGGGGAGAGTCGGCACCTTCAGGAACTGTACCCCAGGGAGAGTCAGCACCTTCAGGAACTGTACCCCAATGAGAGTCAGCACCTTCAGGGACTGTACCCCAGTGAGAGTCAGCACCTTCAGGAACTGTACCCCAGGGAGAGTCAGCACCTTCAGGGACTGTACCCCGGGGAGAGTCAGCACCTTCAGGGACTGTACCCCAGTGAGAGTCAGCACCTTCAGGGACTGTAGCCCAGGGAGAGTCAGCACCTTCAGGGACTGTAGCCCAGGGAGAGTCAGCACCTTCAGGGACTGTAGCCCAGGGAGAGTCAGCACCTTCAGGGACTGTACCCCGGGGAGAGTCAGCACCTTCAGGGACTGTACCCCAGGGAGAGTCAGCACCTTCAGGGACTGTACCCCAGGGAGAGTCAGCACCTTCAGGGGAATGGTTGATAAAACCTTTGGAAAAATGATTTCTGAATCCACAATAATGGTTTAATGATGGTTTGCAGACTTTGTCCTTCTGACTATTGTGGGCTGTGTGATTATGTTTGCAGCACGTTTCTGCACCTCTCGAATTGACAGGCTAATAAAGAATTCTCACTACAGTGTGACATTGTCTGGTACCTGAAATTGGGAGTTTGGATCGGATTTTCCCGAATTCGGGCCCTTTAACAGTGGGCTTAACAATACTGGAGGGTCCGGAGTGTGAGGCTCGCTGGAAAGAAAAAATAAAATGAAATTACTTTGCGGTCGGTGATCCGTTGTGGAATTCCAAAGATTCACAACCCTCTGAGCGATGAAATTTCTCCTCATCTCAGTCTGAAATGTCCGACCCCTTATCCTGAGGCTATGACCCCCCTAGTTCCAGACTCTCCAGCCAGGGGAAACAACCTCTCAGCATCTACCCTGTCAATACCCCCCCCTCAGAATCTTACATGTTTCAATGAGATCACCTCTCATTCTTCTAAACTCCAGAGAGTATCGGCCCATTCTACTCAATCTCTCCTCATAGGACAACCCTCTCATCCCAGGAAGCAATATAGAATACAGACCTCACTGTGTGATATAGAATACAGACCTCACTGTGTGATACGGAATACAGACCTCACTGTGTGATATGGAATACAGACCTCACTGTGTGATATAGAATACAGACCTCACTGTGTGATATGGAATACAGACCTCACTGTGTGATATAGAATACAGACCTCACTGTGTGATATAGAATACAGACCTCACTGTGTGATACGGAATACAGACCTCACTGTGTGATATGGAATACAGACCTCACTGTGTGATATAGAATACAGACCTCACTGTGTGATATGGAATACAGACCTCACTGTGTGATATAGAATACAGACCTCACTGTGTGATATAGAATACAGACCTCACTGTGTGATATAGAATACAGACCTCACTGTGTGATATAGAATACAGACCTCACTGTGTGATATAGAATACAGACCTCACTGTGTGATATGGAATACAGACCTCACTGTGTGATACAGAATACAGACCTCACTGTGTGATATAGAATACAGACCTCACTGTGTGATATGGAATACAGACCTCACTGTGTGATATGGAATACAGACCTCACTGTGTGATATAGAATACAGACCTCACTGTGTGATATAGAATACAGACCTCACTGTGTGATATAGAATACAGACCTCACTGTGTGATATAGAATACAGACCTCACTGTGTGATATGGAATACAGACCTCACTGTGTGATATGGAATACAGACCTCACTGTGTGATATGGAATACAGACCTCACTGTGTGATATAGAATACAGACCTCACTGTGTGATATAGAATACAGACCTCACTGTGTGATATGGAATACAGACCTCACTGTGTGATATGGAATACAGACCTCACTGTGTGATATAGAATACAGACCTCACTGTGTGATATAGAATACAGACCTCACTGTGTGATATAGAATACAGACCTCACTGTGTGATATGGAATACAGACCTCACTGTGTGATATAGAATACAGACCTCACTGTGTGATATGGAATACAGACCTCACTGTGTGATATAGAATACAGACCTCACTGTGTGATACAGAATACAGACCTCACTGTGTGATATGGAATACAGACCTCACTGTGTGATATAGAATACAGACCTCACTGTGTGATACGGAATACAGACCTCACTGTGTGATATGGAATACAGACCTCACTGTGTGATACAGAATACAGACCTCACTGTGTGATACAGAATACAGACCTCACTGTGTGATATGGAATACAGACCTCACTGTGTGATATGGAATACAGACCTCACTGTGTGATATAGAATACAGACCTCACTGTGTGATATAGAATACAGACCTCACTGTGTGATATGGAATACAGACCTCACTGTGTGATATAGAATACAGACCTCACTGTGTGATACAGAATACAGACCTCACTGTGTGATATAGAATACAGACCTCACTGTGTGATATAGAATACAGACCTCACTGTGTGATATAGAATACAGACCTCACTGTGTGATATAGAATACAGACCTCACTGTGTGATATAGAATACAGACCTCACTGTGTGATATAGAATACAGACCTCACTGTGTGATACGGAATACAGACCTCACTGTGTGATATAGAATACAGACCTCACTGTGTGATATGGAATACAGACCTCACTGTGTGATATAGAATACAGACCTCACTGTGTGATACAGAATACAGACCTCACTGTGTGATATGGAATACAGACCTCACTGTGTGATATAGAATACAGACCTCACTGTGTGATACGGAATACAGACCTCACTGTGTGATATGGAATACAGACCTCACTGTGTGATACAGAATACAGACCTCACTGTGTGATACAGAATACAGACCTCACTGTGTGATATAGAATACAGACCTCACTGTGTGATATAGAATACAGACCTCACTGTGTGATACAGAATACAGACCTCACTGTGTGATATAGAATACAGACCTCACTGTGTGATATAGAATACAGACCTCACTGTGTGATATAGAATACAGACCTCACTGTGTGATATAGAATACAGACCTCACTGTGTGATATGGAATACAGACCTCACTGTGTGATATAGAATACAGACCTCACTGTGTGATATGGAATACAGACCTCACTGTGTGATATAGAATACAGACCTCACTGTGTGATATAGAATACAGACCTCACTGTGTGATATGGAACACATATTAGTTTTCTGGATTGAAATTTCAATTCAGACATACCCCGGCCAAAGTGACCTGTAATCAACCGACCAGTTGAAAGTGAGAAGGAGAAAATGGTGCACAGGCCTATGGAGTGAGTCCCCGGCCTGGGGAGTGAGTCCCGGGCCTGGGGAGTGAGTCCCGGGCCTGGTGAGTGAGTCCCGGGCCTGGGGAGTGAGTCCCGGGCCTGCTGAGTGAGTCCCAGGCCTGGGGAGTGAGTCCCGGGCCTGGTGAGTGAGTCCCGGGCCTGGGGAGTGAGTCCCCGGCCTGGTGAGTGAGTCTCTGGCCTGGTGAGTCAGTCCCCGGCCTGGTGAGTGAATTCCAGGCCTGGTGAGTGAGTCTCTGGCCTGGTGAGTGAGTCCCGGGCCTGGTGAGTGAGTCCCGGGCCTGGTGAGTGAGTCCCCGGCCTGGTGAGTGAGTCCCAGGCCTGGGGAGTGAGTCCCGGGCCTGGTGAGTAAGTCCCCGGCCTGGTGAGTGAGTCCTCAGCCTGGGGAGTGAGTCCCCGGCCTGGTGAGTGAGTCCCAGGCCTGGGGAGTGAGTCCCAGGCCTGGTGAGTGAGTCCCGGGCCTGGGGAGTGAGTCCCAGGCCTGGGGAGTGAGTCCCAGGCCTGGTGAGTGAGTCCCGGGCCTGGTGAGTAAGTCCCCGGCCTGGTGAGTGAGTCCTCAGCCTGGGGAGTGAGTCCCGGGCCTGGTGAACGAGTCCTCGGCCTGGTGAGCGAGTCCTCGGCCTGGTGAGTCAGTGGTGACGATGGCTCCTCCTTTGTCCGCTGGTTTGATGACGATGTTGCGGTTGGTCTTGAGAGCTTTGATGGCGTTGCGTTGTGCTCGGGTGACATTCTGGACTGTCTTCCGAGTGTGGCTGATGAATCTGGCATAGACGCATTTCCTGACAGCTTGAGCATACATGTCAAGCTGAGGGCAGCGATCCTCTGGAGGAGTCCAGTGAGACTCTTTCCTCTTCGGTTGCTGTACCGCGGATCCCTCTGTCTGCTGTTCCGGATCGTTGATTGTCTCATTGGGTTCGCTGCTGAAATCTTGGGGTTTGTTGTAGAATTCCCGGAGCCTCATTCTCCTGATGAATTCCTCTGTGTCCGCCGCGAGACTAGTGGGGTCCATTTTGGTAGTGGGGCAGAAATTGAGCCCTCGGCTGAGAACTTCGATTTCGTCTGGTTGAAGGGTGTGGTCGGACAAATTGACGATAGACTTCCCTGTGGTTGCAACCGTGGTACCAGGGGAAGCTTGGTCGATGCTGGTGGTGATGCCGAGTTTCTCAAGCTTCCTGCTCTTGGTTTTCATGTAGGCAGTGTAGTTCCGTTGCCTCGTCTGTCTGGCGGTATATCGTAGCTGGTCTGCTGTGTCCTGAGTACAGGTTGAGAGTATGGACTCTATCTTGGTTTCGAGGTTGTGGCGTCTGCTGTAGAGTTGGTGTATGAGATGGTTGCGGAGTGTGCGAGAGGTACGACGGCAGAGTCTCTCAGCGTAATCCGAGTTGTATGTGGACTTGAGTGGGTTCGTGATCTGTAGTCCCTTCGGGATCTTGTCTGCTTTCTTGCAGCTCTGTAAAAACTTGATGTCTGTGTCTAAATGCGTGATCTTCTTGGATATCCTTCCCACTGTGAGCCGGCAGTTTGTGGTGTCGATGGTGACCATGATGTGGAGATGCCGGTGATGGACTGGGGTTGACAATTGTAAACAATTTTACAACACCAAGTTATAGTCCATCGTTTTTTTTTGAAATTTACAAGCTTTCGGAGGCTTCCTCCTTCCTCAGGTAAATGTCAGGAACTCCTCGAAGCCTACGCATTTATAAATCACAGAACAATACATGGTGATTACAGACAGTCTTTGCAACTGCCCGTTGCCAAGGCAATCACAGTGTTCAGACAGAGAGGTGTTACCTACAGAGCCCCCGAATATACAGTCAACAAAAAAAACAAACAGAAAAAAAAAACAAAGAGAGAGAGGCAGAAACATCCGGAAGGCAGAGAAAGCCAGCAAATGACCCGTTATATTAAAAACAGATAGATTTTGTTCGCTGGTGGGGTAACGTGTAGCGTGACATGAACCCAAGATCCCGGTTGAGGCCGTCCTCATGGGTGCGGAACTTGGCTATCAATTTCTGCTCGACGATTTTGCGTTGTCGTGTGTCTCGAAGGCCGTCTTGGAGTATGCTTACTCGAAGGTCGGTGGCTGAATGTCCCTGACTGCTGAAGTGTTCCCCGACTGGGAAGGAACCCTCCTGTCTGGTGATTGTTGTGCGGTGTCCGTTCATCCGTTGTCGCAGCGTCTGCATGGTCTCGTCAATGTACCATGCTCCGGGGCATCCTTTCCTGCAACGTATGAGGTAAACAACGTTGGTCCCGTGTTAGTCTTCTGAGGAGGTCTATGCGAATTTTCGCTGTGGCCCGTCGGAACTGTCGATCGATGAGTCGAGCGTCATATCCCGTTCTTACTAGGGCGTCTTTCAGCATCTGTAGGTGTCCATCGCGTTCCTCCTCGTCTGAGCAGACCCTGTGTATTCGCAGGGCCTGTCCATAGGGGATGGCCTCTTTGACGTGGTTAGGGTGGAAGCTGGAAAAGTGGAGCATCATGAGGTTGTCCGTGGGCTTGCGGTAGAGTGAGGTGCTGAGGTGCCAGTCTTTGATGGAGATTCGTGTGTCCAAGAAAGAAACTGATTCTGAGGAGTAGTCCATGGTGAGCTTGATGGTGGGATGGAACTTGTTGATGTTATCGTGTAGTCTCTTCAGTGATTCTTCGCCGTGGGTCCATAGAAAGAAAATGCCGTCGATGTATCTGGTGTATAGTGTTGGTTGGAGGTCCTGTGCAGTGAAGAAGCCCTGCTCGAACTTGTGCATGAAAATGTTGGCGTATTGGGGTGCGAATTTGGTCCCCATGGCTGTTCCGTGTGTTTGGGTAAAGAACTGGTTATTGAAGGTGAAGACATTGTGATCCAGGATGAAGCGGATGAGTTGTAGGATGGCGTCTGGAGATTGGCTGTTGTTGGTGTTGAGTATTGATGCTGTTGCAGCGATGCCGTCATCATGGGGGATACTGGTGTAGAGTGCCGAGACGTCCATCGTGGTGAGAAGTGTTCCAGGTTCAACTGGTCCGTGGGTGCTGAGTTTTTGTAGGAAGTCTGTAGTGTCACGACAGAAGCTGGGGGTTCCCTGTACGATGGGTTTCAGGATGCCCTCGATGTATCCAGAGAGGTTCTCACACAGGGTTCCGTTGCCTGATACGATAGGACGTCCGGGTGTGTTGGCTTTGTGTATCTTTGGGAGGCAGTAAAAGTCTCCCACGCGGGGAGTACGTGGGATGAGAGTGCGTAGGATGTTTTGAAGGTCTGGATCGAAGGTCTTGATCAGTTTGTTGAGCTGGTGGGTGTGTTCTTTGGTCAGATCTGCGGGTAACCGTCTGTAGTGTTCCTGGTTGTCCAGTTGTCGGTATGCTTCTTTGCAATAGTCTGTTCTGTTCTGTATGACGATGGCTCCTCCTTTGTCCGCTGGTTTGATGACGATGTTGCGGTTGGTCTTGAGAGAGTTGATGGCGTTGCGTTGTGCTCGGGTGACATTCTGGACTGTCTTCTGAGTGCAGCTGATGAATCTGGCATTGACGCATTTCCTGACAGCTTGAGCATACATGTCAAGCTGAGGGCAGCGACCCTCCAGAGGAGTCCAGGATGTTTCTATGTTTCTGCCTCTCGCTCTCTCTTTTTTTTTGGTTGTTTGTATATTCGGTGGCCCTGTAGGTAACACCTCTCTGTCTGAACACTTTGATTGCCTTGGCAACGGGCAGTTTGAAAGACCATCTGTAATCACCAGGTATTGTTCTGTGATTTATAAATGTGAAAGGTTCGAGGATTTCATTTCCACATTCACCTGAGGAAGGAGGAATCCTCCGAAAGCTTGTGATTTTCAAATAAAATAGTTGGACTATAACTTGGTGTTGTAAAATTGTTTACACCTGTTTATTCAGGGTGAGGGTCACTCACCGTGTAACTGTACAGAGTCCCTGTTTATTCAGGGTGAGGGTCACTCACTGTAACTGTACAGAGTCCCTGTTTATTCAGGGTGAGGGTCACTCACTGTGTAACTGTACAGAGTCCCTGTTTATTCAGGGTAAGGGTCACTCACTGTAACTGTACAGAGTCCCTGTTTATTCAGGGTGAGGGTCACTCACTGTCTAACTGTACAGAGTCCCTGTTTATTCAGGGTGAGGGTCACTCACTGTAACTGTACAGAGTCCCTGTTTATTCAGGGTGAGGGTCACTCACTGTGTAACTGTACAGAGTCCCTGTTTATTCAGGGTAAGGGTCACTCACTGTAACTGTACAGAGTCCCTGTTTATTCAGGGTGAGGGTCACTCACTGTAACTGTACAGAGTCCCTGTTTATTCAGGGTGAGGGTCACTCACTGTGTAACGGTACAGAGTCACTGTTTATTCAGGGTGAGGGTCACTCACTGTGTAACGGTACAGAGTCCCTGTTTATTCAGGGTGAGGGTCACTCACTGTGTAACTGTACAGAGTCCCTGTTTATTCAGGGTGAGGGTCACTCACTGTGTAACTGTACAGAGTCACTGTTTATTCAGGGTGAGAGTCACTCACTGTGTAACTGTACAGAGTCCCTGTTTATTCAGGGTGAGGGTCACTCACTGTGTAACTGTACAGAGTCCCTGTTTATTCAGGGTGAGGGTCACTCACTGTAACTGTACAGAGTCCCTGTTTATTCAGGGTGAGGGTCACTCACTGTAACTGTACAGAGTCCCTGTTTATTCAGGGTGAGGGTCACTCACTGTAACTGTACAGAGTCCCTGTTTATTCAGGGTGAGAGTCACTCACTGTAACTGTACAGAGTCCCTGTTTATTCAGGGTGAGGGTCACTCACTGTGTAACTGTACAGAGTCCCTGTTTATTCAGGGTGAGGGTCACTCACTGTAACTGTACAGAGTCCCTGTTTATTCAGGGTGAGGGTCACTCACTGTGTAACTGTACAGAGTCCCTGTTTATTCAGGGTGAGGATCACTCGCTGTGTAACTGTACAGAGTCCCTGTTTATTCAGGGTGAGGGTCACTCACTGTGTAACTGTACAGAGTCCCTGTTTATTCAGGGTGAGGATCACTCGCTGTGTAACTGTACAGAGTCCCTGTTTATTCAGGGTGAGGGTCACTCACTGTGTAACTGTACAGAGTCCCTGTTTATTCAGGGTGAGGGTCACTCGCTGTGTAACTGTACAGAGTCCCTGTTTATTCAGGGTGAGGGTCACTCACTGTGTAACTGTACAGAGTCCCTGTTTATTCAGGGTGAGGGTCACTCACTGTAACTGTACAGAGTCCCTGTTTATTCAGGGTGAGGGTCACTCACTGTGTAACTGTACAGAGTCCCTGTTTATTCAGGGTGAGGGTCACTCACTGTGTAACTGTACAGAGTCCCTGTTTATTCAGGGTGAGGGTCACTCACTGTGTAACTGTACAGAGTCCCTGTTTATTCAGGGTGAGGGTCACTCACTGTGTAACTGTACAGAGTCACTGTTTATTCAGGGTGAGGGTCACTCACTGTAACTGTACAGAGTCCCTGTTTATTCAGGGTGAGGGTCACTCACTGTGTAACTCTACAGAGTCACTGTTTATTCAGGGTGAGGGTCACTCACTGTGTAACTGTACAGAGTCCCTGTTTATTCAGGGTGAGGGTCACTCACTGTAACTGTACAGAGTCCCTGTTTATTCAGGGTGAGGGTCACTCACTGTGTAACTGTACAGAGTCACTGTTTATTCAGGGTGAGGGTCACTCACTGTAACTGTACAGAGTCACTGTTTATTCAGGGTGAGGGTCACTCACTGTGTAACTGTACAGGGTCGGCATACAATTCCTTCGTGGACTCTGCTCTCCTGATCTGTGGGGCTTAATCCCACAAATGGCTGTGTTCTCGACCCCTCCACTGTCTCTGATTTGTTACGCTGCTTGCCCGACATCCAGTACTGGATGAGCAAAAATTTCCTCCAACTAAATATTGGGAAAACTGAATCCATTGTCTTCAGTTCCCACTGCAAACTCCGTTCCCTCACCACCGACTCCATCTCTCTCCCTGGCCACTGTCTGAGGCTGAATCAGACTGTTCGCAACCTTCGCATCCTCTTTGACCCTGAGATGAGCTTCCGACCACATATCCGCTCCATCACCAAGACTGTCTACTACCACCTCTGTAACATCGTCTGCCTCCACCCCTGCCTCAGCTCATCTGCTGCTGAAACCCTCATCCATGCCTTTGTTACCTCCAGACTCCACTATTCCAATGCTCTCCTGCCCGGCCTCCCATCTTCCACCCTCCGTAAACTTGAGCTCATCCAAAACTCTGCTGCCCGTATCCTAACTCGCACCAAGTCCCGTTCACCCATCTCCTCCTGTGCTCGCTGACCTACATTGGCTCCTGGTCCGGAAACACCTTGATTTTAAAATTCTCATCCTTGTTTTCAAATCCTTGCTATAGTAAACATTGCGAACAGCCAACAGAGGGCAGAAATCTGACAAATTACAACTCTGCTCACTTAGTGAGTGACCCTCACCCTGAATAAACAGGGACTCTGTACAGTTCCACAGTGAGTGACTCTCACCCTGAATAAACAGGGACTCTGTACAGTTACACAGTGAGTGACCCTCACCCTGAATAAACAGGATGTGGAGATGCCGGTGATGGACTGGGGTTGACAAATGTAAAGAATCTTACAACACCAGGTTATAGTCCAACAATTTTATTTGAAAATCACAAGCTTTCGGAGATTATCTCCTTCGTCAGGTGAGTGTGGGACTCCTTGAACATTTCGCATTTATAGTCAGAGAACAAAACCTAGTGATTACAGATAATCTTTCCAACTGCCCGTTGTCAAGGCAATCAATGTGTTCAGACAGAGAGGTGTTACCCACAGGATCACCGAATACACAAACGGCCAGAACACAAGACAGAGAGAGAGAGGGAGAAACATCTGAAATGAAGGGAAATTGTAAACAATTTTGCAACACCAAGTTATAGTCCAACAATTTTTATTTGAAATTTACAAGCTTTCGGAGGCTTCCTCCTTCCTCAGGTAAATGTTCAGGAGCTCCTCGAAGCCTACGCATTTATACATATAGAACAATACATGGTGTTTACAGACTGCCCCTGCAACTGCCCGTTGCCAAGGCAATCACCGTGTTCAGACAGAGAGGTGTCACCTGCAGAACCCCCGAATACACAAAAAAACAAACAGGGAAAAAAACAGAGAGAGGCAGAAACATCCGGAAGGCAGAGAAAGCCAGCAAATGACCCATTATATTAAAAACAGATAACCTTTATTCGCTGGTGGGGTTACGTGCAGCGTGACATGAACCCAAGATCCCGGTTGAGGCCGTCCTCATGGGTGCGGAACTTGGCTATCAATTTCTGCTCGACGATTTTGCGTTGTCGTGTGTCTCGAAGGCCGCCTTGGAGAACGCTTACCCGAAGGCAAACCAGCGGACAAAGGAGGAGCCATCATCATACAGAACAGAACGGACTATTGCAAAGAAGCATACCGACAACTGGACAACCAGGAACACTACAGACAGTTACCCGCAGATCCGACCAAAGAACACACCCATCAGCTCAACAAACTGATCAAGACCTTCGATCCAGACCTTCAAAACATCCTACGCACTCTCATCCCACGTACTCCCCGCGTGGGAGACTTCTACTGCCTCCCAAAGATACACAAAGCCAACACACCCGGACGTCCTATCGTATCAGGCAACGGAACCCTGTGTGAGAACCTCTCTGGATACATCGAGGGCATCCTGAAACCCATCGTGCAGGGAACCCCCAGCTTCTGTCGCGACACTACAGACTTCCTACAAAAACTCAGTACCCACGGACCTGTTGAACCAGGAACACTTCTCACCACGATGGACGTCTCGGCACTCTACACCAGTATCCCCCACGATGACGGCATCGCTGCGACGGCATCAATACTCAACACCAACAACAGCCAATCTCCAGATGCCATCCTACAACTCATCCGCTTCATCCTGGATCACAATGTCTTCACCTTCGATAACCAGCTCTTTACCCAAACACACGGAACAGCCATGGGGACCAAATTCGCCCCAATACGCCAACATTTTCATGCACAAGTTCGAGCACGACTTCTTCACTGCACAGGACCTCCAACCAACGCTATACACCAGATACATCGACGACATTTTCTTTCTATGGACCCACGGCGAAGAATCACTAAAGAGACTACAGGATAACATCAACAAGTTCCATCCCACCATCAAGCTCACCATGGACTACTCCTCAGAATTGGTTTCTTTCTTGGACACACGAATCTCCATCAAAGACGGGCACCTCAGCACCTCACTCTACCGCAAGCCCACGGACAACCTCATGATGCTCCACTTTTCCAGCTTCCACCCTAACCACGTCAAAGAGGCCATCCCCTATGGACAGGCCCTGCGAATACACAGGGTCTGCTCAGACGAGGAGGAACGCGATGGACACCTACAGACGCTGAAAGACGCCCTAGTAAGAACGGGATATGACGCACGACTCGTTGATCGACAGTTCTGACGGGCCACAGCGAAAAATCGCATAGACCTCCTCAGAAGACAAACACGGGACGCAACCAACAGAGTACCCTTCGTCGTCCAGTACTTCCCCGGGGCGGAGAAACTACGCCATGTTCTCCGCAGCCTTCAACATGTCATCGATGACGACGAACACCTCACTAAGGCCATCCCCACACCTCCACTACTCGCCTTCAAACAGCCACCCAACCTCAAACAGACCATCGTTCGCAGCAAATTACCCAGCTTTCAGGAGAACAACGTCCACGACACCACACAACCCTGCCACGGTAACCTCTGCAAGACATGCCAGATCATCGACACAGATACCACCATCACACGAGAGGACACCACCCACCAGGTACATGGTTCATACTCCTGTGACTCGGCCAACGTTGTCTACCTCATACGTTGCAGGAAAGGATGCCCCAGAGCATGGTACATTGGCGAGACCATGCAGACACTGCGACAACGGATGAACAGACACCGCGCAACAATCGCCAGACAGGAGGGTTCCCTCCCAGTCGGGGAACACTTCAACAGTCAAGGGCATTCAGCCACCGACCTTCGGGTAAGCGTTCTCCAAGGCGGCCTTCGAGACACACGACAACGCAAAATCGTCGAGCAGAAATTGATAGCCAAGTTCCGCACCCATGAGGGCGGCCTCAACCGGGATCTTGGGTTCATGTCACGCTACACGTAACCCCACCAGCGCAAAAAGAGTTATCTGTTTTTAATACAACTGGTCATTCTCTCTCTTTCTCTGCCTTTCGGATGTTTCTCTCTCTCTCTCTCTGTCTTTGTGTTCTGACTGTTTGTGTATTCAGTAGTCTTGTATGTAATGTCTCTCTGTCTGAACACTATTCAACTCCTTTGATTGCCTTGACAACAGGCAGTTGGAAAGATTATCTGTAATCATCAGGCATTGTTCTCTGACTATATATGCTGTAACTTTATGGAATCCCACACTCACCTGACGAAGGAGGAAGCCTCCGAAGGCTTGTGATTTCAAATAAAGCTGTTGGACTATAACCTGGTGTAAGATTCCTGACATTTGTCCCCCCCAGTCCATCACCGGCATCTCCACATCACAACTGTAGCAAAACATCTCGACTTTTATATTCCATTCCCCTTGCAATAAATGACGACATTCCATTTACCTTCCTAATCACTTACTGTAACTGCATACTAACTTTGAGATTCATGTACTAGGACACCCAGATCCCTCTGTACCTCAGAGTTCTGCAATCTCTCTCCATTTAAATAGTATACTGCTTTTCTATTCCTCCTGTCAAAGTGGACAAGTTCACATTTTCCTACATTATACTCCATCTGCCACATTTTTGCCCACTCACTGAACCTGTCTATATCCCTTTACAGACTCCTTGGGGGGAAATTGGAAAAGGGGCCGTTGTGGGCGATGGTAACGCGATGCAGAATTACCCCGCGTCCGACAGACCCTGCGCGGGCAGGACGCAAGTTTGGACCGGAGCGATTACCCGCAATCGGCGTTCCAGTCCAGGCCGCGCACGGGGAATCGATGCAAGTCACACTTTCCACCACCAGAGGGAGCTCAATCTCTTAAAGGGAGGATGTTGCTTAGAAATATCTTAAAGGGAGCTGGTACCTGTTATTTGCTGAAAATAACAGTCAACTGTCTGCACGGAGTCTGAACAGAGATCAGACATCGCACATGTAAAACACAGATGCAGGTCCCATCCCTATGTTTGCACACTGATGAGTTATGTTGAAACATTGAATAAAGGTTGTGCACTATTAAATCCCACATCCTCCAATCTGCACCCCAGACCTCACCAATCGGAGTTGGTACCAGGCCTGTGAGAGTGAGTGCACCAAGGTTCTCTGCTGCTGGACTAGAGACCTTGGGTGCAAGATAAGGACAGAAGGAGGGACATCCTATATCCGCAGGGGTGGGGGGCAGGGGGGGGGGGTGCAAGATGCCCTCCAGACATATACGCAAAAGGCAGTGGGAGGCAGCGGGGGACGAAGTCAATGCTAGGCCCACAGCATCATGAACATGGAGGCAGTGCAGGAAGAAGTTCAATGCTCTGACATGAGTGGGCAAGGTGAGTGAGGTCAACTGTCAAGTGGTGTCTCGGGGTGTTTATCGGGGTGTCAGGCAGTGACTAGTGGGGTACCGCAGGGATCAGTGCTTGGGCCCCAGCTATTCACAATATATATCAATGATTTGGACGAGGGAACTGAATGTAACATTTCCAAGTTTGCAAACGACACAAAGCTGGGGTGGAATGTGAGCTGTGAGGAGGATACAAAGAGGCTCCAATGTGATTTAGACAAGTTGGGTGAGTGGGCAAGAACATGGCAGATGCAGTATAACGTGGATAAATGTGAGGTTATCCACTTTGGTTGTAAAAACAGAAAGGCAGATTATTATCTGAATGGTGATAGATTGGGAAAAGGGGAGGTGCAACGAGACCTGGGTGTCCTTGTACACCAGTCGCTGAAAGCGAACATTCAGGTGCAGCAAGCAGTTAGGAAGGCGAATGGTATGTTGGCCTTCATTGCAAGAGAATTTGAGTACAGGAACAGGGATGTCTTACTGCAGTTATACAGGGCCTTGGTGAGACCACATCTGGAGTATTGTGTGCAGTTTTGGTCTCCTTATCTGAGGAAGGATGTCCTTGCCATGGAGGGAGTGCAACGAAGGTTTACCAGACTGATTCCTGGGATGGCAGGACTGACGTATGAGGAGAGATTGGGTCGACTAGGCCTATATTCACTAGAGTTTAGAAGAATGAGAGGTGATCTCATCGAAACATATAAAATTCTAACAGGACTAGACAGACTAGATACAGGGAGGATGTTCCTGATGGCTGGGGAGTCCAGAACCAGGGGTCACAGTCTCAGGATACGGGGTATGACATTTAGAACCGAGATGAGGAGAAATTTCTTCACTCAGAGGGTGGTGAACCTGTGGAATTCTCTACCACAGAAGGCAGTGGAGGCCAAGTCATTAGATGTATTCAAGAAGGAGATAGATATATTTCTTAATGCTAAAGGGATCAAGGGATATGGGGAAAAAGCGGGAACAGGGCACTGAGTTAGACGATCAGCCATGATCATTTTGAATGGCGGAGCAGGCCCGAAGGGCCGAATGGCCTACTCTTGCTCCTATTTTCTATGTTTCTATGTCTCCCACCAACTGCCCCACCCACTACACCCCCCCATCACCCACATACCAACAAACTCTTTCCATCAGTACTCAACTCTTCCAATCAGATGCTTCCTCTCACCCTTACACATTACCACTGTTTCAAGCCGCCCACCCACAACTCACAGGCCACACACACTGGCAGCTATTCAGCCATGACAGGCACATCACCCAGACACACGTCCCGCTTTCTTGCAGGAGAAGGTGGCGCATATCAAGAGGCAGCAAGTGGCAGTGGCATTTAGCCCCTCGAGCCTGTTCCGCCATTCAATGAGATCATGGTGGACCTGTGACCTAACTCCATATACCCGTCTTAGCCCCATATCCCTTAATACCCTTGGTTACAGAAATCGATCAATCTCAGATTTAACATTCACACGCGAGCGAGCATCAACTGCCGTCTGCAGAAGAGAGTTCCAAACATCTCCCACCCTTTGCGTGTAGAAGCATTTCCTAACTTCACTCCTGCCCGTCCTGGCTCTAAATGTTAGTCTATGTCCCCGGGTCCCAGTATTGAGGTCTAGGAGACCTCCAAAAACAGTTACAAATGTCTCGCCAGCCAGAGGCAATAATCCAGCCACTAACCTGTAAATCCTGCATGGTCCCTTTAAATAGCGCCGGTGGGGGGTCCTCCAGACACTCTGACACGGTCAGATGGTCGGGGTTAAGACTGTGCGTTGAGTTGAGCGTTAAGTCCCAAAATGGTGTCTATCACTTTAAATCAGCGTTGTTCACTGATTGAAGCCATTTTCTCCCCACTTTACATGATTCCAGCGTTCGTTACCTGCGCCTGCGCTAACTCCGAGACCAAGATGGCGTCCGGTGCACGTCACGCAGGAAACGTGCGTGCGCATTCAAGACTCCATCTTGGATGTCAGAGAGGCCGTGTAGCGCCGAAACAACGGGCGCGACACGGCCCAATTTGGCGACCCTTCTGTCCTCTTCACAACTTTACTTTCCCACCAACCTTTGTGTCATCAGCAAAGGTTCATGAACCTGCTGACTGAATACTGTGAGTGTGCGGGATCAAAGGTCAAAGCTATTGTCCAGCAAAAGGCCGAATCTGATGCTGACAGTTCAGTGAGACATTGGACCCTGATCAAAACTAACATCAACAACGAGGAAACCAGGATAGCAGGGGTTCCAGGGGTTCCAGGGGTTCCAGGGGTTCCAGTCAGCCCAGTATATGGAGCGGTGCGACACTGGGCCGTGTCGTTCAAGGAAAATCCAGCTCAAGGACTTCACTGTCCCTTTGACCAGATCCCTGATAGACAGCAGTGTGGTCAGTGTCAGTGGTCAGTGTGGTCAGTGTCTGTGGTCAGTGTGGTCAGTGTCTGTGGTCAGTGTCTGTGGTCAGTGTGGTCAGTGTCTGTGGTCAGTGTCTGTGGTCAGTGTGGTCAGTGTCTGTGGTCAGTGTCTGTTGTCAGTGTCTGTGGTCAGTGTCTGTGGTCAGTGTGGTCAGTGTCTGTTGTCAGTGTCTGTGGTCAGTGTGGTCAGTGTCTGTGGTCAGTGTGGTCAGTGTCTGTGGTCAGTGTCTGTGGTCAGTGTGGTCAGTGTCTGTGGTCAGTGTCTGTTGTCAGTGTCTGTTGTCAGTGTCTGTGGTCAGTGTCTGTTGTCAGTGTTTGTGGTCAGTGTTTGTGGTCAGTGTCAGTGGTCAGTGTTTGTGGTCAGTGTTTGTGGTCAGTGTCAGTGGTCAGTGTCTGTTGTCAGTGTTTGTGGTCAGTGTCTGTGGTCAGTGTTTGTGGTCAGTGTCTGTTGTCAGTGTTTGTGGTCAGTGTTTGTGGTCAGTGTCAGTGGTCAGTGTTTGTGGTCAGTGTTTGTGGTCAGTGTCAGTGGTCAGTGTCTGTTGTCAGTGTTTGTGGTCAGTGTCTGTGGTCAGTGTTTGTGGTCAGTGTCTGTGGTCAGTGTTTGTGGTCAGTGTCTGTGGTCAGTGTTTGTGGTCAGTGTCTGTGGTCAGTGTCTGTGGTCAGTGTGGTCAGTGTCTGTTGTCAGTGTTTGTGGTCAGTGTCTGTGGTCAGTGTCTGTGGTCATTGTGGTCAGTGTCTGTGGTCAGTGTCTGTGGTCAGTGTTTGTGGTCAGTGTCTGTTGTCAGTGTTTGTGGTCAGTGCCTGTGGTCAGTGTGGTCAGTGTCTGTGGTCAGTGTCTGTGGTCAGTGTGGTCAGTGTCTGTGGTCAGTGTGGTCAGTGTGGTCAGTGTCTGTGGTCAGTGTGGTCAGTGTCTGTGGTCAGTGTCTGTTGTCAGTGTTTGTGGTCAGTGTCTGTTGTCAGTGTTTGTGGTCAGTGTCTGTGGTCAGTGTGGTCAGTGTCTGTGGTCAGTGTGGTCAGTGTGGTCAGTGTCTGTGGTTAGTGTCTGTGGTCAGTGTGGTCAGTGTCTGTGGTCAGTGTCTGTTGTCAGTGTCTGTGGTCAGTGTCTGTTGTCAGTGTTTGTGGTCAGTGTTTGTGGTCAGTGTCAGTGGTCAGTGTCTGTTGTCAGTGTTTGTGGTCAGTGTCTGTTGTCAGTGTTTGTGGTCAGTGTCTGTGGTCAGTGTTTGTGGTCAGTGTCTGTTGTCAGTGTTTGTGGTCAGTGTCTGTGGTCAGTGTGGTCAGTGTCTGTGGTCAGTGTCTGTGGTCAGTGTGGTCAGTGTCTGTGGTCAGTGTGGTCAGTGTGGTCAGTGTCTGTGGTCAGTGTGGTCAGTGTCTGTGGTCAGTGTCTGTTGTCAGTGTTTGTGGTCAGTGTCTGTTGTCAGTGTTTGTGGTCAGTGTCTGTGGTCAGTGTGGTCAGTGTCTGTGGTCAGTGTGGTCAGTGTGGTCAGTGTCTGTGGTTAGTGTCTGTGGTCAGTGTGGTCAGTGTCTGTGGTCAGTGTCTGTGGTCAGTGTCTGTGGTCAGTGTGGTCAGTGTCTGTGGTCAGTGTCTGTGGTCAGTGTTTGTGGTCAGTGTCTGTGGTCAGTGTGGTCAGTGTCTGTGGTCAGTGTCTGTGGTCAGTGTGGTCAGTGTCTGTGGTCAGTGTTTGTGGTCAGTGTGGTCAGTGTCTGTGGTCAGTGTCTGTGGTCAGTGTGGTCAGTGTCTGTGGTCAGTGTTTGTGGTCAGTGTGGTCAGTGTCTGTGGTCAGTGTCTGTGGTCAGTGTTTGTGGTCAGTGTCTGTGGTCAGTGTGGTCAGTGTCTGTGGTCAGTGTCTGTGGTCAGTGTTTGTGGTCAGTGTCTGTGGTCAATGTGGTCAGTGTGGTCAGTGTTTGTGGTCAGTGTGGTCAGTGTCTGTGGTCAGTGTCTGTGGTCAGTGTGGTCAGTGTCTGTTGTCAGTGTCTGTGGTCAGTGTGGTCAGTGTCTGTGGTCAGCGTCTGTGGTCAGTGTCAGTGGTCAGTGTGGTCAGTGTCTGTGGTCAGTGTCAGTGGTCAGTGTGGTCAGTGTCTGTGGTCAGTGTCTGTGGTCAGTGTGGTCAGTGTCTGTTGTCAGTGTCTGTGGTCAGTGTGGTCAGTGTCTGTGGTCAGTGTCAGTGGTCAGTGTTTGTGGTCAGTGTCAGTGGTCAGTGTCTGTGGTCAGTGTCAGTGGTCAGTGTCTGTGGTCAGTGTCAGTGGTCAGTGTGGTCAGTGTCTGTGGTCAGTGTGGTCAGTGTCTGTGGTCAGTGTCAGTGGTCAGTGTCTGTGGTCAGTGTGGTCAGTGTCTGTGGTCAGTGTCAGTGTGGCCAGTGTCTGTGGTCAGTGTGGTCAGTGTCTGTGGTCAGTGTCAGTGGTCAGTGTGGTCAGTGTCTGTGGTCAGTGTCAGTGTGGTCAGTGTCTGTGGTCAGTGTGGTCAGTGTCTGTGGTCAGTGTCTGTGGTTATTGTGGTCAGTGTCTGTTGTCAGTGTCTGTGGTCAGTGTTTGTGGTCAGTGTCTGTGGTCAGTGTGGTCAGTGTCTGTGGTCAGTGTCAGTGGTCAGTGTCTGTGGTCAGTGTCAGTGGTCAGTGTCTGTGGTCAGTGTCAGTGGTCAGTGTGGTCAGTGTCTGTGGTCAGTGTGGTCAGTGTCTGTGGTCAGTGTCAGTGGTCAGTGTCTGTGGTCAGTGTCTGTGGTCAGTGTCAGTGGTCAGTGTCTGTGGTCAGTGTCAGTGGTCAGTGTGGTCAGTGTCTGTGGTCAGTGTGGTCAGTGTCTGTGGTCAGTGTCAGTGTGGCCAGTGTCTGTGGTCAGTGTGGTCAGTGTCTGTGGTCAGTGTCAGTGGTCAGTGTGGTCAGTGTCTGTGGTCAGTGTCAGTGTGGTCAGTGTCTGTGGTCAGTGTGGTCAGTGTCTGTGGTCAGTGTCTGTGGTTATTGTGGTCAGTGTCTGTTGTCAGTGTCTGTGGTCAGTGTTTGTGGTCAGTGTCTGTGGTCAGTGTCTGTGGTCAGTGTGGTCAGTGTCTGTGGCCAGTGTCTGTGGTCAGTGTGGTCAGTGTCTGTGGTCATTGTCTGTGGTCAGTGTGGTCAGTGTCTGTGGTCAGTGTCTGTTGTCAGTGTTTGTGGTCAGTGTGGTCAGTGTCTGTTGTCAGTGTCTGTGGTCAGTGTGGTCAGTGTCTGTGGTCAGTGTGGTCAGTGTCTGTTGTCAGTGTCTGTGGTCAGTGTGGTCAGTGTCTGTGGTCAGTGTGGTCAGTGTTTGTGGTCAGTGTCTGTGGTCAGTGTTTGTGGTCAGTGTCTGTGGTCAGTGTTGTCAGTGTCTGTGGTCAGTGTGGTCAGTGTGGTCAGTGTCTGTGGTCAGTGTCTGTGGTCAGTGTCTGTGGTCAGTGTGGTCAGTGTCTGTGGTCAGTGTGGTCAGTGTTTGTGGTCAGTGTCTGTGGTCAGTGTCTGTGGTCAGTGTGGTCAATGTCTGTGGTCAGTGTCTGTTGTCAGTGTGGTCAGTGTCAGTGGTCAGTGTCTGTGGTCAGTGTCTGTGGTCAGTGTTTGTGGTCAGTGTGGTCAGTGTCTGTGGTCAGTGTCTGTGGTCAGTCTGGTCAGTGTCTGTGGTCAGTGTTTGTGGTCAGTGTGGTCAGTGTCTGTGGTCAGTGCCTGTGGTCAGTGTGGTCAGTGTCTGTGGTCAGTGCCTGTGGTCAGTGTGGTCAGTGTCTGTGGTCAGTGTCTGTGGTCAGTGTGGTCAGTGTCTGTGGTCAGTGTCTGTGGTCAGTCTGGTCAGTGTCTGTGGTCAGTGTTTGTGGTCAGTGTGGTCAGTGTCTGTGGTCAGTGCCTGTGGTCAGTGTGGTCAGTGTCTGTGGTCAGTGCCTGTGGTCAGTGTGGTCAGTGTCTGTGGTCAGTGTCTGTGGTCAGTGTGGTCAGTGTCTGTGGTCAGTGTCTGTGGTCAGTAGAATCATAGAAGTTTACAACATGGAAACAGGCCCTTCGGCCCAACATGTCCATGTCGCCCAGTTTATACCACTAAGCTAGTCCCAATTGCCTGCACTTGGCCCACATCCCTCTATACCCATCTTACCCATGGAACTGTCCAAATGCTTTTTAAAAGACAAAATTGTACCCGCCTCTACTACTGCCTCTGGCAGCTCGTTCCAGATACTCACCACCCTTTGAGTGAAAAAATTGCCCCTCTGGACCCTTTTGTATCTCTCCCCTCTCACCTTAAATCTGTGCCCCCTCGTTATAGACTCCCCAACCTTTGGGAAAAGATTTTGACTATCTACCTTATCTATGCCCCTCATTATTTTATAGACTTCTATAAGATCACCCCAAAACCTCCTACTCTCCAGGGAAAAAAGTCCCAGTCTATCTAACCTCTCCCTATAAGTCAGTGTGGTCAGTGTTTGTGGTCAGTGTCTATGGTCAGTGTGGTCAGTGTCTGTGGTCAGTGTGGTCAGTGTCTGTGGTCAGTGTGGTCAGTTTCTGTGGTCAGTGTGGTCAGTTTCTGTTGTCAGTGTCTGTGGTCAGTGTCTGTGGTTAGTGTGATCGGTGAGTGTGATCAGTGTGATCGGTGAGTGTGATCGGTGAGTGTGGTCAGTGTGATCGGTGAGTGTGATCAGTGAGTGTGATCAGTGTGATCGGTGAGTGTGATCGGTGAGCGTGATCAGTGTGATCGGTGAGTGTGATCGGTCAGTGTGATCGGTGAGTGTGATCGGTGAGTGTGATCAGTGAGTGTGGTCAGTGTGATCGGTGAGTGTGATCGGTGAGTGTGATCAGTGAGTGTGATCAGTGTGATCGGTGAGTGTGATCAGTGAGTGTGATCAGTGTGATCGGTGAGTGTGATCAGTGAGTGTGATCAGTGTGATCGGTGAGTGTGATCAGTGAGTGTGCTCAGTGTGATCGGTGAGTGTCATCGGTGAGTGTCATCAGTGAGTGTCATCAGTGAGTGTGATCAGTGTGATCGGTGAGTGTGATCAGTGAGTGTGATCAGTGTGATCAGTGAGTGTGATCAGTGTGATCAGTGAGTGTGATCGGTGAGTGTGATCAGTGTGATCGTTGAGTGTGATCGTTGAGTGTGATCAGTGAGTGTGATCGGTGAGTGTGATCGGTGAGTGTGATCGGTGTGATCAGTGAGTGTGATCAGTGAGTGTGATCAGTGTGATCAGTGAGTGTGATCAGTGTGATCAGTGAGTGTGATCGGTGAGTGTGATCAGTGTGATCGTTGAGTGTGATCGTTGAGTGTGATCAGTGAGTGTGATCGGTGAGTGTGATCAGTGAGTGTGATCGGTGAGTGTGATCGGTGTGATCAGTGAGTGTGATCAGTGAGTGTGATCAGTGAGTGCGATCGGTAAGTGTGATCAGTGAGTGCGATCGGTGAGTGTGATCAGTGTGATCGGTGAGTGTGATCGGTGAGTGTGATCAGTGTGATCGGTGAGTGTGATCAGTGAGTGTGATCAGTGTGATCAGTGAGTGTGATCAGTGAGTGTGATCAGTGTGATCGGTGAGTGTGATCAGTGAGTGTGATCAGTGTGATCAGTGAGTGTGATCAGTGTGATCAGTGAGTGTGATCGGTGAGTGTGATCAGTGTGATCAGTGAGTGTGATCAGTGAATGTGATCAGTGAGTGCGATCGGTAAGTGTGATCAGTGAGTGCGATCGGTGAGTGTGATCAGTGTGATCGGTGAGTGTGATCGGTGAGTGTGATCAGTGTGATCAGTGAGTGTGATCGGTGAGTGTGATCGGTGAGTGTGATCAGTGAGTGTGATCGGTGAGTGTGATCAGTGTGATCAGTGAGTGTGATCGGTGAGTGTGATCAGTGTGATCAGTGAGTGTGATCGGTGAGTGTGATCAGTGTGATCGGTGAGTGTGATCGGTGAGTGTGATCGGTGTGATCAGTGAGTGTGATCGGTGAGTGTGAACAGTGTGATCGGTGAGTGTGATCAGTGAGTGTGATCGGTGAGTGTGAACAGTGTGATCGGTGAGTGTGATCAGTGAGTGTGATCGGTGAGTGTGAACAGTGTGATCGGTGAGTGTGATC
Organism: Heptranchias perlo; assembly: GCF_035084215.1. Taxonomy (NCBI): domain Eukaryota; kingdom Metazoa; phylum Chordata; class Chondrichthyes; order Hexanchiformes; family Hexanchidae; genus Heptranchias; species Heptranchias perlo. The sequence continues at coordinate 40,518,596 of NC_090352.1, read as the reverse complement.
AGTGAGTCTGATCGGTGAGTGTGATCAGTGTGATCAGTGAGTGTGATCGGTGAGTGTGATCAGTGTGATCGGTGAGTGTGATCGGTGAGTGTGATCGGTGTGATCAGTGAGTGTGATCGGTGAGTGTGATCAGTGTGATCGGTGAGTGTGATCAGTGAGTGTGATCGGTCAGTGTGATCAGTGAGTGTGATCGGTGAGTGTGATCAGTGTGATCGGTGAGTGTGATCGGTGAGTGTGATCAGTGAGTGTGATCAGTGAGTGTGATCAGTGATCCTGAGCCCTACCTGCATTGGGGAGACAGCAGCAGCAGGGGGCGCCCTGGCGGCCGAAATCTGCGATGGGAGACCACTGCCCCCTGGTGGAGAAAACATGTAATTAGTGAGTGAGCAGGAAACTCGGGGCCAATGGGAGAGGCCGGTCCTCACCCTGGCCGGAGGCTCCACCAAATCACTCAAACTGACCATCAACACAAAGCATCAACATGGTGGAAAATAATAGACAACAGGAAGGAGTCAGTGAGAGTGTGAAGGACAAAAGGAGAGGCCAGCAAGGTGAGGGAGGTGAGTGGGAGATTGAGGGAGGTGAGTGGGAGATTGAGGGAGGTGAGTGGGAGATTGAGGGAGATGAGTGGGAGATTGAGGGAGGTGAGTGGGTGACGGGGGAGGTGAGTGGGTGAATGGAGGGAGGTGAGTGGGTGAATGGGGGGAGGTGAGTGGGTGAATGGAGGGAGGTGAGTGGGTGAATGGGGGGAGGTGAGTGAGTGAATGGGGGGAGGTGAGTGAGTGAATGGGGGGAGGTGAGTGAGTGAATGGAGGGAGGTGAGTGGGTGAATGAGGGAGGTGAGTGGGTGAATGGGGGGAGGTGAGTGGGTGAATGAGGGAGGTGAGTGGGGGAATGGAGGGAGGTGAGTAGGGGAATGGGGGAGGTGAGTGGGTGAATGAGGGAGGTGAGTGGGGGAATGAGGGAGGTGAGTGGGTGAATGAGGGAGGTGAGTGGGTGAATGGGGAGGTGAGTGGGTGAATGAGGGAGGTGAACGTGTGAATGGAGGGAGGTGAGTGGGTGAATGAGGGAGGTGAGTGGGTGAATGAGGGAGGTGAACGTGTGAATGGAGGGAGGTGAGTGGGGGAATGGAGGGAGGTGAGTGAGTGAATGGAGGGAGGTGAGTGGATGACGGGGGAGGTGAGTGGGTGACGGGGGAGGTGAGTGGGGGAATGAGGGAGGTGAGTGGGTGAATGAGGGAGGTGAGTGGGTGAATGGAGGGAGGTGAGTGGGTGAATGAGGGAGGTGAGTGGGTGAATGAGGGAAGTGAGTGGGGGAATGAGGGAGGTGAGTGGGTGAATGAGGGAGGTGAACGTGTGAATGGAGGGAGGTGAGTGGGTGAATGAGGGAGGTGAGTGGATGACGGGGGAGGTGAGTAGGTGAATGAGGGAGGTGAGTGGGTGAATGAGGGAGGTGAGTGGGTGAATGAGGGAGGTGAGTGGGTGAATGAGGGAGGTGAGTGGGTGAATGAGGGAGGTGAGTGAGTGAATGAGGGGAGGTGAGTGGGTGAATGAGGGAGGTGAGTGGGTGAATGAGGGAGGTGAGTGGGTGAATGAGGGAGGTGAGTGGGTGAATGAGGGAAGTGAGTGGGTGAATGAGGGAGGTGAGTGGGTGACGGGGGAGGTGAGTAGGTGAATGAGGGAGGTGAGTGGGTGAATGAGGGAGGTGAGTGGGTGAATGAGGGGAGGTGAGTGGGTGACGGGGGAGGTGAGTGGGTGAATGAGGGAGGTGAGTGGGTGAATGAGGGAGGTGAGTGGGTGAATGAGGGGAGGTGAGTGGGTGAATGAGGGAGGTGAGTAGGTGACAGGGAAGGTGAGTAGGTGAATGAGGGAGGTGAGTGGGTGAATGGAGGGAGGTGAGTGGGGGAATGAGGGAGGTGAGTGGGGGAATGAGGGAGGTGAACGGGTGAATGAGGGAGGTGAGTGGGTGAATGGAGGGAGGTGAGTGGGTGAATGAGGGAGGTGAGTGGGTGAATGAGGGAAGTGAGTGGGGGAATGAGGGAGGTGAGTGGGTGAATGAGGGAGGTGAACGTGTGAATGGAGGGAGGTGAGTGGGTGAATGAGGGAGGTGAGTGGATGACGGGGGAGGTGAGTAGGTGAATGAGGGAGGTGAGTGGGTGAATGAGGGAGGTGAGTGGGTGAATGAGGGAGGTGAGTGGGTGAATGAGGGAGGTGAGTGGGTGAATGAGGGAGGTGAGTGAGTGAATGAGGGGAGGTGAGTGGGTGAATGAGGGAGGTGAGTGGGTGAATGAGGGAGGTGAGTGGGTGAATGAGGGAGGTGAGTGGGTGAATGAGGGAAGTGAGTGGGTGAATGAGGGAGGTGAGTGGGTGACGGGGGAGGTGAGTAGGTGAATGAGGGAGGTGAGTGGGTGAATGAGGGAGGTGAGTGGGTGAATGAGGGGAGGTGAGTGGGTGACGGGGGAGGTGAGTGGGTGAATGAGGGAGGTGAGTGGGTGAATGAGGGAGGTGAGTGGGTGAATGAGGGGAGGTGAGTGGGTGAATGAGGGAGGTGAGTAGGTGACAGGGAAGGTGAGTAGGTGAATGAGGGAGGTGAGTGGGTGAATGGAGGGAGGTGAGTGGGGGAATGAGGGAGGTGAGTGGGGGAATGAGGGAGGTGAACGGGTGAATGAGGGAGGTGAGTGGGTGAATGGAGGGAGGTGAGTGGGTGAATGAGGGAGGTGAGTGGGGGAATGAGGGAGGTGAACGGGTGAATGGAGGGAGGTGAGTGGGTGAATGAGGGAGGTGAGTGGGTGATGGGGGAGGTGAGTGGGGGAATGAGGGAGGTGAACGGGTGAATGGAGGGAGGTGAGTGGGTGAATGAGGGAGGTGAGTGGGTGATGGGGGAGGTGAGTGGGTGAATGAGGGAGGTGAGTGGGTGAATGAGGGAGGTGAGTGGGTGATGGGGGAGGTGAGTGGGGGAATGAGGGGAGGTGAGTGGGGGAATGAGGGAGGTGAGTGGGTGATGGGGGAGGTGAGTGGGTGAATGAGGGAGGTGAGTGGGGGAATGAGGGAGGTGAGTGGGGGAATGAGGGAAGGTGAGTGGGGGAATGAGGGAAGGTGAGTGGGGGAATGAGGGGAGGTGAGTGGGGGAATGAGGGAGGTGAGTGGGTGAATGGGGGAGGTGAGTGGGGGAATGAGGGAGGTGAGTGGGGGAATGAGGGAAGGTGAGTGGGGGAATGAGGGAGGTGAGTGGGTGAATGAGGGAGGTGAGTGGGGGAATGAGGGAAGGTGAGTGGGGGAATGAGGGGAGGTGAGTGGGGGAATGAGGGAGGTGAGTGGGTGAATGAGGGAGGTGAGTGGGGGAATGAGGGAAGGTGAGTGGGGGAATGAGGGAGGTGAGTGGGTGAATGAGGGAGGTGAGTGGGGGAATGAGGGAAGGTGAGTGGGGGAATGAGGGAAGGTGAGTGGGGGAATGAGGGAGGTGAGTGGGTGAATGAGGGAGGTGAGTGGGGGAATGAGGGAAGGTGAGTGGGGGAATGAGGGGAGGTGAGTGGGGGAATGAGGGAGGTGAGTGGGGGAATGAGGGAAGGTGAGTGGGGGAATGAGGGAAGGTGAGTGGGGGAATGAGGGGAGGTGAGTGGGGGAATGAGGGAAGGTGAGTGGGGGAATGAGGGGAGGTGAGTGGGGGAATGAGGGGCCGTGAAATGTAACGTAGCAACAGCTTTGAAAATGTTGCAGTAAATTATTGGTAATCATATTTTGATCAACTCTGCAGCTTTTACTAGTTGGTTTGGTTGGTCATCGAGCAGTAACCCATTATAACTACAATTAATAAACTTTGCACAGTTACCACCAAACTCGCCATTGGTCACATCATGAGCTGCCATAAGTGGTAAAGAGGAGATGGAATCACAGAATTAAGAATCCCCCACGACCCTGACACATCCGTCCCATGCAGACTGGAACCACGAGCAGAGTGTTACTGTACCTGGGAGCGAGCTGTCAAAGGATCTGATCAGTGTTTTGACTTTGGGAGAAGGTTCTGGGGGGATTCGGCCGATGGTCCTTCTCTGCCCCGAGGTCTCCGTGTCACCTCCCAACGCCTCCAAAATCAAGTCTTTGTTCTTTGCCCTGAGAGCAAGTGAGGCAAAGATTGGACCCAGTACAAGACTTGCAGGCCTCAGGCCTTGGAATACAAAAATATTAGTGAGCCCATGGACTTAGAGCAGAAAGCCAGAGTCGTTCCCGGATGGATACTATTTAAACCAGAGAGGGAGCTCCGCTCACTGCATATCCTGTCTGACTGTCAAATGGCACCAATCTGTCAGAGCAGCCCCTGCATGGAACTGAACAGCGCCTCGTGACACTGCAACGGCCTCTCGCCGGTCAATTCGATAATTCGAGTTCAGGATGTTTTCCTTTTCCCAGAGGCCTGTTGACCTTTGGAATAGGCTCCTGATTCACTGCAAACATTCCAAAGTGAACTGGAGACTTCCCAAAGGAGACCAATATCACTGGGTACGAGAGGTGGGAGTGACGATCACTGGGTACGAGAGGTGGGAGTGACGATCGCTGGGTACGAGAGGTGGGAGTGACGATCGCTGGGTACGAGAGGTGGGAGTGACGATCGCTGGGTACGAGAGGTGGGAGTGACGATCGCTGGGTACGAGAGGTGGGAGTGACGATCGCTGGGTACGAGAGGTGGGAGTGACGATCGCTGGGTACGAGAGGTGGGAGTGACGATCGCTGGGTACGAGAGGTGGGAGTGACGATCGCTGGGTACGAGAGGTGGGAGTGACGATCGCTGGGTACGAGAGGTGGGAGTGACTTTGGAGGATGTGCCTCAGGCTCAGCGTTATCGCCTGGAACTCGTTTTTGATCATTTTCCGAGGGTCAGAATGGTTGGAGGGTTTTTAATCTGGATTTTTGCCTCTCCCGGGGATTACACCCCCCCCCAGGAATGGGGAACGCTGGGGGTCACAACAATCACTAACAACGGGACTGAACAGGACAGGACAGAACTGGGTCAGGGGTCAGGATAGAAGTGGGTCAGGGGTCAGGGTCAGAATAGGAGTGCAGCAGGGGTCAGGGGCCAGGAAAGGAGCGGGTCAGCGTTTGCCTCAATTACGATGTATTTTCTCGGTCCCATCAGTAAGTGGTCACTCAATCTGAATCGTGAGAGACGCAGAAAGGTTTCACCTTTACCTCGTGCCAACAGTTTGCATTTTAGACATTTCTCTCAGAAACGGGCAGCGGGAATTATATCAGCTGACACGACAGAGAGAACGGAGTGACTGGGCCCTCACAGTCTGACACACACTTCAGACCCTCCTCACGGTCTGAAACAGCCCAAAGAGTCTCTTCATTACATGTCATAGCCGGGGTCCACCGTGTGAATCCTACTCACCTTAAACTGACTGCCACAGCAAGACAAAGCTCGGCCTGGGAGAAACTCATCCTCACATGAAGCCTGAGAGAAGGGTCACTCACTGTAACTGTACAGAGTCCCTGTTTATTCAGGGTGAGGGTCACTCACTGTGTAACTGTACAGAGTCCCTGTTTATTCAGGGTGAGGGTCACTCACTGTAACTGTAGAGTCCCCGTTTATTCAGGGTGAGTGTCACTCACTGTGTAACTGTACAGAGTCCCTGTTTATTCAGGGTGAGGGTCACTCACTGTGTAACTGTACAGAGTCCCTGTTTATTCAGGGTGAGGGTCACTCACTGTGTAACTGTACAGAGTCCCTGTTTATTCAGGGTGAGGGTCACTCACTGTAACTGTAGAGTCCCCGTTTATTCAGGGTGAGTGTCACTCACTGTGTAACTGTACAGAGTCCCTGTTTATTCAGGGTGAGGGTCACTCACTGTGTAACTGTACAGAGTCCCTGTTTATTCAGGGTGAGGGTCACTCACTGTGTCACTGTACAGAGTCCCTGTTTATTCAGGGTGAGGGTCACTCACTGTGTAACTGTACAGAGTCCCTGTTTATTCAGGGTGAGGGTCACTCACTGTAACTGTACAGAGTCCCTGTTTATTCAGGGTGAGGGTCACTCACTGTAACTGTACAGAGTCCCTGTTTATTCAGGGTGAGGGTCACTCACTGTGTAACTGTACAGAGTCCCTGTTTATTCAGGGTGAGGGTCACTCACTGTGTAACTGTACAGAGTCCCTGTTTATTCAGGGTGAGGGTCACTCACTGTGTAACTGTACAGAGTCCCTGTTTATTCAGGGTGAGGGTCACTCACTGTAACTGTACAGAGTCCCTGTTTATTCAGGGTGAGGGTCACTCACTGTAACTGTACAGAGTCCCTGTTTATTCAGGGTGAGGGTCACTCACTGTGTAACTGTACAGAGTCCCTGTTTATTCAGGGTGAGGGTCACTCGCTGTGTAACTGTACAGAGTCCCTGTTTATTCAGGGTGAGGGTCACTCACTAACTGTACAGAGTCCCTGTTTATTCAGGGTGAGGGTCACTCACTGTAACTGTACAGAGTCCCTGTTTATTCAGGGTGAGGGTCACTCACTGTGTAACTGTACAGAGTCCCTGTTTATTCAGGGTGAGGGTCACTCACTGTGTAACTGTACAGAGTCCCTGTTTATTCAGGGTGAGGGTCACTCACTGTGTAACTGTACAGAGTCCCTGTTTATTCAGGGTGAGGGTCACTCACTGTGTAACTGTACAGAGTCCCTGTTTATTCAGGGTGAGGGTCACTCACTGTAACTGTACAGAGTCCCTGTTTATTCAGGGTGAGGGTCACTCACTGTAACTGCACAGAGTCCCTGTTTATTCAGGGTGAGGGTCACTCACTAACTGTACAGAGTCCCTGTTTATTCAGGGTGAGGGTCACTCACTGTAACTGTACAGAGTCCCTGTTTATTCAGGGTGAGGGTCACTCACTGTAACTGTACAGAGTCCCTGTTTATTCAGGGTGAGGGTCACTCGCTGTGTAACTGTACAGAGTCCCTGTTTATTCAGGGTGAGGGTCACTCACTAACTGTACAGAGTCCCTGTTTATTCAGGGTGAGGGTCACTCACTGTAACTGTACAGAGTCCCTGTTTATTCAGGGTGAGGGTCACTCACTGTGTAACTGTACAGAGTCCCTGTTTATTCAGGGTGAGGGTCACTCACTGTGTAACTGTACAGAGTCCCTGTTTATTCAGGGTGAGGGTCACTCACTGTAACTGTACAGAGTCCCTGTTTATTCAGGGTGAGGGTCACTCACTGTGTAACTGTACAGAGTCCCTGTTTATTCAGGGTGAGGGTCACTCACTGTAACTGTACAGAGTCCCTGTTTATTCAGGGTGAGGGTCACTCACTGTAACTGTACAGAGTCCCTGTTTATTCAGGGTGAGGGTCACTCACTGTGTAACTGCACAGAGTCCCTGTTTATTCAGGGTGAGGGTCACTCACTAACTGTACAGAGTCCCTGTTTATTCAGGGTGAGGGTCACTCACTGTAACTGTACAGAGTCCCTGTTTATTCAGGGTGAGGGTCACTCACTGTAACTGTACAGAGTGCCTGTTTATTCAGGGTGAGGGTCACTCACTGTGTAACTGTACAGAGTCCCTGTTTATTCAGGGTGAGGGTCACTCACTGTGTAACTGTACAGAGTCCCTGTTTATTCAGGGTGAGGGTCACTCACTGTGTAACTGTACAGAGTCCCTGTTTATTCAGGGTGAGGGTCACTCACTGTGTAACTGTACAGAGTCCCTGTTTATTCAGGGTGAGGGTCACTCACTGTAACTGTACAGAGTCCCTGTTTATTCAGGGTGAGGGTCACTCACTGTGTAACTGTACAGAGTCCCTGTTTATTCAGGGTGAGGGTCACTCACTGTAACTGTACAGAGTCCCTGTTTATTCAGGGTGAGGGTCACTCACTGTAACTGTACAGAGTCCCTGTTTATTCAGGGTGAGGGTCACTCACTGTGTAACTGCACAGAGTCCCTGTTTATTCAGGGTGAGGGTCACTCACTAACTGTACAGAGTCCCTGTTTATTCAGGGTGAGGGTCACTCACTGTAACTGTACAGAGTCCCTGTTTATTCAGGGTGAGGGTCACTCACTGTAACTGTACAGAGTCCCTGTTTATTCAGGGTGAGGGTCACTCGCTGTGTAACTGTACAGAGTCCCTGTTTATTCAGGGTGAGGGTCACTCACTGTGTAACTGTACAGAGTCCCTGTTTATTCAGGGTGAGGGTCACTCACTGTGTAACTGTACAGAGTCCCTGTTTATTCAGGGTGAGGGTCACTCACTGTGTAACTGTACAGAGTCCCTGTTTATTCAGGGTGAGGGTCACTCACTAACTGTACAGAGTCCCTGTTTATTCAGGGTGAGGGTCACTCACTGTAACTGTACAGAGTCCCTGTTTATTCAGGGTGAGGGTCACTCACTAACTGTACAGAGTCCCTGTTTATTCAGGGTGAGGGTCACTCACTGTAACTGTACAGAGTCCCTGTTTATTCAGGGTGAGGGTCACTCACTGTAACTGTACAGAGTCCCTGTTTATTCAGGGTGAGGGTCACTCGCTGTGTAACTGTACAGAGTCCCTGTTTATTCAGGGTGAGGGTCACTCACTAACTGTACAGAGTCCCTGTTTATTCAGGGTGAGGGTCACTCACTGTAACTGTACAGAGTCCCTGTTTATTCAGGGTGAGGGTCACTCACTGTAACTGTACAGAGTGCCTGTTTATTCAGGGTGAGGGTCACTCACTGTGTAACTGTACAGAGTCCCTGTTTATTCAGGGTGAGGGTCACTCACTGTGTAACTGTACAGAGTCCCTGTTTATTCAGGGTGAGGGTCACTCACTGTGTAACTGTACAGAGTCCCTGTTTATTCAGGGTGAGGGTCACTCACTGTGTAACTGTACAGAGTCCCTGTTTATTCAGGGTGAGGGTCACTCACTGTAACTGTACAGAGTCCCTGTTTATTCAGGGTGAGGGTCACTCACTGTGTAACTGTACAGAGTCCCTGTTTATTCAGGGTGAGGGTCACTCACTGTAACTGTACAGAGTCCCTGTTTATTCAGGGTGAGGGTCACTCACTGTAACTGTACAGAGTCACTGTTTATTCAGGGTGAGGGTCACTCACTGTGTAACTGCACAGAGTCCCTGTTTATTCAGGGTGAGGGTCACTCACTAACTGTACAGAGTCCCTGTTTATTCAGGGTGAGGGTCACTCACTGTAACTGTACAGAGTCCCTGTTTATTCAGGGTGAGGGTCACTCACTGTAACTGTACAGAGTCCCTGTTTATTCAGGGTGAGGGTCACTCGCTGTGTAACTGTACAGAGTCCCTGTTTATTCAGGGTGAGGGTCACTCACTGTGTAACTGTACAGAGTCCCTGTTTATTCAGGGTGAGGGTCACTCACTGTGTAACTGTACAGAGTCCCTGTTTATTCAGGGTGAGGGTCACTCACTGTGTAACTGTACAGAGTCCCTGTTTATTCAGGGTGAGGGTCACTCACTGTAACTGTACAGAGTCCCTGTTTATTCAGGGTGAGGGTCACTCACTGTAACTGTACAGAGTCCCTGTTTATTCAGGGTGAGGGTCACTCACTGTGTAACTGCACAGAGTCCCTGTTTATTCAGGGTGAGGGTCACTCACTAACTGTACAGAGTCCCTGTTTATTCAGGGTGAGGGTCACTCACTGTAACTGTACAGAGTCCCTGTTTATTCAGGGTGAGGGTCACTCACTGTAACTGTACAGAGTCCCTGTTTATTCAGGGTGAGGGTCACTCACTGTGTAACTGTACAGAGTCCCTGTTTATTCAGGGTGAGGGTCACTCACTGTGTAACTGTACAGAGTCCCTGTTTATTCAGGGTGAGGGTCACTCACTGTGTAACTGTACAGAGTCCCTGTTTATTCAGGGTGAGGGTCACTCACTGTGTAACTGTACAGAGTCCCTGTTTATTCAGGGTGAGGGTCACTCACTGTAACTGTACAGAGTCCCTGTTTATTCAGGGTGAGGGTCACTCACTGTAACTGTACAGAGTCCCTGTTTATTCAGGGTGAGGGTCACTCACTGTGTAACTGCACAGAGTCCCTGTTTATTCAGGGTGAGGGTCACTCACTGTAACTGTACAGAGTCCATGATTCCCACACATCAAATGAAGGTTATTTTTAGTATTTTTAAAAATTGCACTTTGAATTTTCCCAGTCCAAAACCTAGAGGCCCATAAATTGTGAGGAAGAGTGAGAGACAGGGAGTGACAGACAGGCAGAGGGAGAGAGAGAGAGAGAGAGAAAGAGACTGAGAGAGAGAGAGACAGAGAGAGAGAGAGAGAGAGACAGGCACACAGACAGGGAGGGAGACGAGGCACACAGACAGGGAGGGAGACAGGCACACAGACAGGGAGGGAGACGAGGCACACAGACAGGGAGGGAGACAGGCACACAGACAGGGAGGGAGACGAGGCACACAGACAGGGAGGGAGACAGGCACACAGACAGGGAGGGAGACGAGGCTGCTCCCCCTCCCTCTGCACAGTTTGAATCTGAAGACATTCACTGATCGAGACACTTTGCCAATAGTTTTACCCAGTTGCACCTTGGGAGAAGATTTTGTCGATAATCAGTCTGTCTGATCACAGAAGGTGAACAATGTGTTGGTTCTTTTTTCAAGCTCAGTTTTAGTTTAAAAGGAAATGTATTTTTGTTCATAAACAAGAAGCAAAGAAGCAGAGACAACAGTGCAGCACGGGTTGGTGGACTGGGATATTTATTTCAACCTATGGTTCACAACCTCTCACAGAAGTCTCTAGAAATTACAACAATCCATATTTCACCGTCAGACTTGGAGCTGAGGCTTGGCAGGAGCCACATCTGGATCCGAGCACATTCCTGGGACTCGGCCACAGCTGGATCCGAACATCAATCCCCGGGCTTGGTCACAGCTGGATCCAACACCAATCTTGGGGCTTGGCCACAGCTGGATCCGAACATCAATCCCAGGGCTCGGTCACAGCTGGATCCGAGCACCAATTCTGGGACTCGGCCACAGCTGGATCTGAGCACCAATCCCGGGACTCAGCCGCAGCTGGATCCGAGCACCAATCCCGGGACTCGGCCACAGCTGGATCCGAGCACCAATCCTGGGACTCGGCCACAGCTGGATCATCCTGTTTGTTGATTTGCTTCTTCCAGCCTGATCCTGTCACCAGAATACTGTAACCCCATTGGACGGGCCTGAGCACAGCCTGTCATCCAAATTCCAGCACAAACTGACTGAAAGTGAAGGGATTCAGGAAATATGAAATATTAATAAGATCCTCCTTTCGCTCCAGTGCTAAAATCAAACAGTCACAGCTGAGCATCACCGGTGCAACATTCCAGGAATACAGTCAACATCTGGATCAGAACATTAATCACCAACAATGATCCTGAGACCATCCTGAGACTGACCCTCCACCTGCTTTCATTTCAAGCTGCTCGTCTAGCTCAGAGCTCAACCCATTTGAAGGAAGGTGCAGTTTTGGATAAAAACATTGTTCATTAAAAATACCCAACAGTTGATGGGGGATTCTCAGATTCTCCGCTCTCTGGGGCTGGGTCTTGCCTCCAGTGCCTTGGGCCAAAAACTAGAGCACCCAAGACCACTGAGAAACGTGCCAACCCTCAGAAGGCAGGCACTGAAAACCCTTCAGACTGAGAAAACTCTGCCCTGTGGCTCATGGTGCTGATTTGAGCCCTCGCTGGGCAGGCAGCAGATACCAGGAGATCTTCGTGTGTGGCATGGTGAGCAACATGACTCACCATTAGTTGTGCAAGGGCACTGCCACCATCCTCCTGATCACAGTATGGACACACTTCCACGCTCAATGGTGCTTTGACCAGCCGGAGTTTCTGTGTGAGGTTGAAAGGACTGCTTTTATGGTGTAATTTCTATTGAATTCTTTCAATGTGGTAAAAGGACCTGCACAGGGCACCTTGGGACTTGAGACAGTCCAGGGTGAGTGCCGTGTACCAGGCGGCTTAATTTGGTCCTTGTGTGAGGGGAAGGGTTGTGCTTGGTGTGACGCTGTCCCCCTCCAGCATCCTCAGTGATAGATCAGTGTCGGCCAAAGCTCCTTCCTCTCTGCAACTGTTTTTGCTTTTTGCCACAAATCCACCTCACAGTCTCACCCCAAGATCTCTGACATGGATCAAAAGGCGGCCTCCTGGTGCCCGCCCAAGGAAAGGCCCAGGCCCCGTCCCCGGCCTGTGCTGGTTCACTGGGCCCACCTGGGGCTGTAATTGGAGATTGTTGGAGTTTCCCGGTGGCCTGGCCCGGGGTGGGACAGAGCAGGAAAGGCCCAGGCTCCGTCCCCGGCCTGTGCTGGTTCACTGGGCCCACCTGGGGCTGTAATTGGAGATTGTTGGAGTTTCCCGGTGGCCTGGCCCGGGGTGGGACAGAGCAGGAAAGGCCCAGGCTCTGTCCCCGGCCTGTGCTGGTTCACTGGGCCCACCTGGGGCTGTAATTGGAGATTGTTCCAACCAGGCAACCACGGGCTGGTGCTCGATTCCACACGGATTGGATGATTCACCACAGAGTCTTCAGAGCAAACAACATTCTGTTAATAAATGTGAAATGTGGATTCAGATTTACAATTTCTAGATTCACCAGTGTCCTAGTGTTGGCACTAAATGGCGGGCACGGACTCTGAGCATGGACCCCAGGCACAGACCCTGGGCATAGACCCTGGGCACAGACCCCGGGCACAGACCCCGGGCACAGACCCTGGGCACGGACCCTGGGCACGGACCCCGGGCACGGACCCCGGGCACGGACCCTGGGCACAGACCCTGGGCATAGACCCTGGGCACGGACCCTGGGCACAGACCCCGGGCACAGACCCCAGGCATAGACCCCGGGCATAGACCCTGGGCACGGACCCTGGGCACGGACCCCGGGCACGGACCCTGGGCACAGACCCCGGGCACAGACCCTGGGCACGGACCCTGGGCACGGACCCTGGGCACAGACCCCGGGCACAGACCCTGGGCACGGACCCTGGGCACAGACCCCGGGCACAGACCCCGGGCACAGACCCCGGGCACAGACCCCGGGCACAGACCCTGGGCACGGACCCCAGGCATGGACCCCGGGCATGGACCCTGGGCACGGACCCCGGGCACGGACCCCGGGCACAGATGCGGGGCACGGACCCCGAGCACGGACCCCGGGCACGGACTGTTTTCAGGGCATCGCATTGGGTCAGAAACGGTTAGAAAGTAAACACTGGAGGAGTGAAGCGACAGAGGTCGGTGTTTGCCTCCTAGTTTATCAGCACAGGAGGAGGCCATTCGGCCCATCGAGCCTGTGCCGGCTCTTTGAAAGAGCTATCCAATTAGTCCCACTCCCCTGCTCTTTCCCCATAGACCTGCAAATTTTCACTTTGAGTATTTATCCAATTCTCTTTTGAAAGCCACGACTGAATCTGCTTCCACTGCCCTTTCAAGCAGCGCATTCCAGATCAGAATAACTGGCTGTGTAAAGGCCTTGTTCACATTGGGGAGTGCCACTGTTCCCAGGACACCCCCACCTCCAGCAGTTTAATGAAGCATCTGCCCAGTGCCCGGGCTGCAGGACGTGGGAGTTTCTGCACAATCCCCCGAGCTCCTGCCCCGATCCGAGAGCTGCTCCTGTGTCTCGGTCTCCGGCTCAGAGACTTCACTTCACGCCTGGGAGAGATCAGACCTGCAGAGGAACCAGGAAAACCGTCTCAGAGAAAGTGCGATCGGGCAAATGGCCAGAATGTTATTGAAAGAGCAGTCGGTACAGAGGCAGGCGAGAACGAGTGGCAAAGCACAGAGAGAGGAGTCTACCAGGGGGAGGGGGGTGGGTACCTGGGGGGGGGCGGGACATGGGGGGGCGGGACATGGGGGGGCGGGTACCTGGGGGGGGGGGGAACATGGGGGGGCGGGGACATGGGGGGGCGGGGACATGGGGGGGGCGGGTACCTGGGGGGGGGGAACATGGGGGGGGCGGGGACATGGGGGGCGGAGACATGGGGGGCGGGGACATGGGGGGCGGGGACATGGGGGGCGGGGACATGGGGGGGCGGGGACATGGGGGGGGCGGGGACATGGGGGGGGCGGGGACATGGGGGGCGGGACATGGGGGGCGGGGACATGGGGGGCGGGCACATGGGGGGGGGGGACATGGGGGGCGGGCACATGGGGGGCGGGCACATGGGGGGCGGGACATGGGGGGCGGGACATGGGGGGCGGGACATGGGGGGCGGGACATGGGGGGGCGGGGACATGGGGGGGCGGGGACATGGGGGGCGGGGACATGGGGGGCGGGGACATGGGGGGCGGGGACATGGGGGCGGGGACATGGGGGGCGGGGACATGGGGGGCGGGGACATGGGGGGCGGGGACATGGGGGGCGGGGACATGGGGGGGGTACTTGGGGGGGGCGGGTACTTGGGGGGGGCGGGTACTTGGGGGGCGGGGACATGGGGGGGCGTGTACCTGGGGGGTTGGGGACATGGGGGGTTGGGGACATGGGGGGGCTGGGAGGGGGTTGAGTCCTGGGGGAGGCTATGTGGGGAGACCCTGGTCTGGTACAAACTGTTTAAGGTGCAGTGAGATCTCCGCTCTGAGCAGAAGGAAGAGCAAAAGGGAAGCAAATTACAGGCAATATTGATCAGGCACGTTGCCCGAACACAGGAAAGGGATCCAGTCACTCCCACCCCAGCACAAGAGAGGGATCCAGTCACTCCCACCCCAGCACAAAAGAGGGATCCAGTCACTCCCACCCCAGCACAAGAGAGGGATCCAGTCACTCCCACCCCAGCACAAGAGAGGGATCCAGTCACTCCCACCCCAGCACAAGAGAGGGATCCAGTCACTCCCACCCCAGCACAAGAGAGGGATCCAGTCACTCCCACCCCAGCACAAGAGAGGGATCCAGTCACTCCCACCCCAGCACAAGAGAGGGATCCAGTCACTCCCACCCCAGCACAAGAGAGGGATCCAGTCACTCCCACCCCAGCTCAAGAGAGGGATCCAGTCACTCCCACCCCAGCACAAGAGAGGGATCCAGTCACTCCCACCCCAGCACGAGAGGGATCCAGTCACTCCCACCCCAGCACAAGAGATGGATCCAGTCACTCCCACCCCAGCACAAAAGAGGGATCCAGTCACTCCCACCCCAGCACAAGAGAGGGATCCAGTCACTCCCACCCCAGCACAAGAGAGGGATCCAGTCACTCCCACCCCAGCACAAGAGAGGGATCCAGTCACTCCCACCCCAGCTCAAGAGAGGGATCCAGTCACTCCCACCCCAGCACAAGAGAGGGATCCAGTCACTCCCACCCCAGCACAAGAGAGGGATCCAGTCACTCCCACCCCAGCACAAGAGAGGGATCCAGTCACTCCCACCCCAGCTCAAGAGAGGGATCCAGTCACACCCACCCCAGCACAAGAGGGATCCAGTCACACCCACCCCAGCATGAGAGGGATCCAGTCACTCCCACCCCAGCACGAGAGGGATCCAGTCACAACCACACCAGCACAACAGAGGGATCCAGCCACTCCCACCCCAGCATGAGATGGATCCAGTCACTCCCACACCAGCACAAGAGAGGGATCCAGTCACTCCCACCCCAGCATGAGAGGGATCCAGCCACTCCCACACCAGCACAAGAGAGGGATCCAGTCACTCCCACCCCAGCTCAAGAGAGGGATCCAGTCACACCCACCCCAGCACAAGAGGGATCCAGTCACACCCACCCCAGCATGAGAGGGATCCAGTCACTCCCACCCCAGCACGAGAGGGATCCAGTCACAACCACACCAGCACAACAGAGGGATCCAGCCACTCCCACCCCAGCATGAGAGGGATCCAGTCAATCCCACACCAGCACAAGAGAGGGATCCAGTCACTCCCACCCCAGCATGAGAGGGATCCAGCCACTCCCACACCAGCACAAGAGAGGGATCCAGCCACTCCCACACCAGCACGAGAGAGGGATCCAGTCACAACCACACCAGCACGAGAGGGATCCAGTCACACCCACCCCAGCATGAGAGGGATCCAGTCACAACCACACCAGCACAGAGGGATCCAGTCACTCCCACCCCAGCATGAGAGGGATCCAGCCACTCCCACACCAGCACAAGAGAGGGATCCAGACACTCCCACACCAGCACGAGAGGGATCCAGTCACACCCTTCCCAGCACGAGAGGGATCCAGTCACTCCCACCCCAGCACAAGAGGGATCCAGTCACTCCCACCCCAGCATGAGAGGGATCCAGTCACTCCCACCCCAGCATGAGAGGGATCCAGTCACTCCCACCCCAGCATGAGAGGGATCCAGTCACTCCCACCCCAGCACAAGAGTGGGATCCAGTCACACTCATGCCCAGAGGTGAGGGATCCAGCCACACTCATGCCCAGAAGTGAGGGATCCAGTCACACTCATGCCCAGAAGTGAGGGATCCAGTCACACTCGTGCCCAGAAGTGAGGGATCCAGTCACACCCACCCCAGCATGAGAGGGATCCAGTCACTCCCACCCCAGCACGAGAGGGATCCAGTCACAACCACACCAGCACAACAGAGGGATCCAGCCACTCCCACCCCAGCATGAGATGGATCCAGTCACTCCCACACCAGCACAAGAGAGGGATCCAGTCACTCCCACCCCAGCATGAGAGGGATCCAGCCACTCCCACACCAGCACAAGAGAGGGATCCAGTCACTCCCACCCCAGCTCAAGAGAGGGATCCAGTCACACCCACCCCAGCACAAGAGGGATCCAGTCACACCCACCCCAGCATGAGAGGGATCCAGTCACTCCCACCCCAGCACGAGAGGGATCCAGTCACAACCACACCAGCACAACAGAGGGATCCAGCCACTCCCACCCCAGCATGAGAGGGATCCAGTCACTCCCACACCAGCACAAGAGAGGGATCCAGTCACTCCCACCCCAGCATGAGAGGGATCCAGCCACTCCCACACCAGCACAAGAGAGGGATCCAGCCACTCCCACACCAGCACGAGAGAGGGATCCAGTCACAACCACACCAGCACGAGAGGGATCCAGTCACACCCACCCCAGCATGAGAGGGATCCAGTCACAACCACACCAGCACAGAGGGATCCAGTCACTCCCACCCCAGCATGAGAGGGATCCAGCCACTCCCACACCAGCACAAGAGAGGGATCCAGACACTCCCACACCAGCACGAGAGGGATCCAGTCACACCCTTCCCAGCACGAGAGGGATCCAGTCACTCCCACCCCAGCACAAGAGGGATCCAGTCACTCCCACCCCAGCATGAGAGGGATCCAGTCACTCCCACCCCAGCATGAGAGGGATCCAGTCACTCCCACCCCAGCATGAGAGGGATCCAGTCACTCCCACCCCAGCACAAGAGTGGGATCCAGTCACACTCATGCCCAGAGGTGAGGGATCCAGCCACACTCATGCCCAGAAGTGAGGGATCCAGTCACACTCATGCCCAGAAGTGAGGGATCCAGTCACACTCATGCCCAGAAGTGAGGGATCCAGTCACACCCACCCCAGCACAAGAGTGGGAGGGGCCTAAACCAGAAATAGTCCATAAACCGCTGGGATTGAAATAAATAAATAATCAATGTTATCCATCGGACTGGAGCCGTGTCCAATCATCACTGCACGGCGAGATATCCTCCACTCACAGCTCAGCGGATCCCGATCACCCAGTGGCCCTCATGGAAGGTTGAGCTCAGGATCGGCCTCGGCTGTGACGCCCTCCATTGGTTGTATAAAGTGTCGACACTCACTGTCTGTACTCACACTGCACCCCAACACCTGTCACCTCTGGACTGCACCCCAACACCTGTCACCTCTGGACTGCACCCCAACACCTGTCACCTCTGGACTGCACCCCAACACCTGTCACCTCTGGACTGCACCCCAACACCTGTCACCTCTGGACTGCACCCCAACACCTGTCACCTCTGGACTGCACCCCAACACCTGTCACCTCTGGACTGCACCCCAACACCTGGTACCCCAGACTCCAACCATTCTCTCTCCTTTCCTCAGCTAATCCCCTAAACCCATTGCACTGCCAGGTTTGGTCCTCAGGACCTTGTGCAGAGACCGTGTGGCCCTGGGGGGCATCGCAGGCTGTGACCCACTGGGTCATCGACAACCACAGCCAGGCTGGGAAACCTTGGGGCAAACCTGGAGTGGGGGAGGGAGGGGGGGTTCGCCTGCACGCTGACCACACTTTCTGTGTTACCACTTCACCCAAACATGGGGCAAAAATATCACCCCCAACACAGCAAGAAACGAGGGTGATCTCAGGAGGGTGTCATGGGTGAGGCATCACGGGGGTGGGGGAGGAGGGTGACGATTGTGCGATAGTTGTGCTGTTCACTATTGTCACACTTGCCATTTTATATTCAGATAAATAAAGGATTTTTGCCACTTACCCTTGGCTTGAAATCCTGGTGAATTTTCCCGGTCAGAAGGAGCAGAAATCAGAACCAATCACAGGGGAAAGGGGAAAGAGGAAAGATCTGTAATGGCAGGGAGGGAGGGGGTGAGGGCAGAGAGGGGGTGAGGGCAGAGAGGGGGTGAGGGTAGAGAGGGGTGCGGAAAGGAGGGGAGCAAGGGGTGGGGGAGGAGATGGGGTGAGGGATTGGGGAGAGGATTGGAGGAGGGGGGGGAATAGAGGAGAGGAGGGGGAGGGGAGAGGAGGGGGAATGGAGGGGTGGAGGGGAGTGGATGGGAGTTGGAGGGTGAGGGAGGAGGGGAAGGGGGTGGGTGGGAGTAGAGGGGTGGAGGGGATGGGAGTTGGAGGGTGAGGGAGGAGGGGAAGGGGGTGGGTGGGAGTAGAGGGGTGAGGGGTGAGGGGAGGCGGAGGAGCCTCGACATCAGCAATTTAATTAACTAAACGTATGTAAAAGGATCAGAGGGAGGTTTTGCTGCAATTTTATTCCATGTGTTCTCCAACCTGACGGTAAATTCATCTCCTCGTCCCACTGCTCCTGGACAATAGTTATCAACATAAACCAGCCAATGAGAGATCGAGAGAAATAGATAGAGAGGGAGAGAGGGGGGGAGAGAGAGGGGGAGAGGGGGGCGGGAGAAGGAGGGTGAGGGGGGGGTGAGGGGGGGGTGAGGGGGGGAGAGAGAGGGGGAGAGAGAGGGGGAGAGGGGGGCGGGAGAGGGAGGGTGAGGGGGGGGAGAGAGAGGGAGGGTGAGGGGGGGAGAGAGAGGGGGAGAGGGGGGAGAGAGAGAGGGAGAGAGAGAGGGGGAGAGGGGGAGAGGGGGGCGGGAGAGGGAGGGTGAGGGGGGGGAGAGAGAGGGAGGGTGAGGGGGGGAGAGAGATGGGGAGAGGGGGGAGAGAGAGAGGGGGAGAGGGGGGCGGGAGAGGGAGGGTGAGGGGGGGGAGAGAGAGGGAGGGTGAGGGGGGGAGAGAGAGGGGGAGAGGGGGGAGAGAGAGAGGGAGAGAGAGAGGGGGAGAGGGGGAGAGGGGGGCGGGAGAGGGAGGGTGAGGGGGGGTGAGGGCGGGTGAGGGCGGGTGAGGGGAGGGTGAGGGGGGGGTGAGGGGAGGGTGAGGGCGGGTGAGGGGAGGGTGAGGGCGGGTGAGGGGAGGGTGAGGGGGGGTGTTCTCTGCCTGTATCTTGCAGCCTGTGACAATTTCACCATGACACCAGGCTGATTCTCCGAGAGCTGGGCTGAACTTCGCCCCACTCCCCTTTAATGACCATAATAGCTGCTAGTTGGCATTTCCCCCATGTCCAGGAGCATCTGCAGACAGTGCCCAGGCCCCAGTGACAGTGCCCAGACCCCAGTGACAGTGCCCAGACCCAGTGACAGTGCCCAGACCCCAGTGACAGTGCCCAGACCCCAGTGACAGTGCCCAGACCCCTGTGACAGTGCCCAGACCCCTGTGACAGTGCCCAGACCCAGTGTTGTGAACACTCTGTGCCACTGGATTGTGCTCCAGGTGAGGAATCGAGGACCACAGCCTGTGGGATGTGGACTATCCCAAACTATCATGTGAGAATACAAACTTATTCTCTCTCCCAGATGGTGCCGCTGGTTGTGAGAGTAAAAGAGCAGGTGTGAGATTGGCCACAAGCAGCAGGTTAATGGCAGAGTGTGTGACAGCTTGCTGGTGCCACCAGGTGACGAACCTCTGACCCTGCAGGGCCTCCAGCTCCTTTTGCTGTCGGATGTTCCTCCCCTCCTCCTCCTGCAGCATCCTCTTCAGCACACGCACCTCCTGCTGGGCCTCACACTTGATGTCGTTTGCCACCACCACGGCCGTCTGCAGATCTGCCTGGAAGTCACTCCATTCCTCAGCCTCCTCCTGCCCACAACGGAGAAAAGATTAACTCCGAGTGTTCTGAACTTTGCGCTACATAATCCCTCTGGTTCAGCGTCACTCCCATAAGTGGCCCTCGTGTCCCCTACAATCTGAAGTGCACCTTATTGCCCAATATCTAATTCACTGATAGCATGACCCAGGGCCTTGTTTTACTGCAGTGTCACACTCGGTACCACACACGCATTCAAGGCCAAGTGATGAGACAGGGGCCAATCATAAACCAACAAACTGTTTATTTTACATAAATTATATGAATGAACAGTAGACGGTGTTCACAATGCGATCAATTTCCACATTAAATACTAAAAATGCAACTCAACAATAGCAACTTGCATTTATAAAAGCGTCTTTAATAAAAAAACATCCCAAGTTGCTTAACTCTGTCACTCTACTGGGCAAAAACCCAATTTCAAACTAACCAGTCATGTCAACCTCGGTTAGAAGCTGCGTCCATTCACAAAAATATCAGAGAGAGAGTGAGACAGATAGAGAGATAGAGAGAGAGAGAGAAAGTTAGAGAGATAGAGAGAGTGACAGAGAGAGAGAGATAGAGAGAGAGAGAGAGAGAGAGAGTATGAGTGAGATAGAGAGAGAGAGAGAGAGTGTGAGTGAGATAGGGAGAGAGAGAGAGATAGAGAGTGAATGAGAGTGAGTGAGACAGAGAGAGACACAGAGAGAGAGAGAGAAAGTGAGTGAGATAGAGAGTGAGTGAGATAGAGATATAGACAGAGTGACAGAGAGAGAGATAGAAAGAGAGATAGAGAGAGAGAAAGTGAGTGAGATAGAGATAGAGTGAGATAGAGAGAGTGTGTGAGTGAGATAGAGAGAGAGTGAATGAGATAGAGAGAGACAGAGAGATAGATAGAGGGCAGAGAGAGTGAGTGAGATAGAGAGAGAGTGAATGAGAGAGTGAGATAGAGAGTGAGATAGAGAGAGTGAATGAGAGAGTGAGTGAGACAGAGAGAGACAGAGAGTGAGTGAGATAGAGAGAGAGTGACAGAGAGAGATAGAGAGAAAGATGGAGAGAGAGAAAGTGAGTGAGATAGAGGGAGAGTGACAGAGAGATAGAGAGAGAGATAGAGAGACAGAAAGTGAGTGAGATAGTGAGATAGAGATGGAGATAGAGAGAGAAAGTGAGTGAGATAGTGAGAGAGATAGAGAGAGTGACAGAGAGAGAGATAGAGATAGAGAGAGAAAGTGAGTGAGAGAGAGAGATAGAGAGATAGAAAGTGAGTGAGATAGAGAGAGAGTGAAATAGAGAGAGAGATAGAGAGAGTGAGTGAAATAGAGAGATAGAGAGAGAAAAAGTGAGTGAGATAGAAAGAAAGAGTGAAATAAAGAGAGTGAGATAAAGAGAGAGAGAGAGAAAGTGAGTGAGCGAGAGAAAGTGAGTGAACTAGAGAGAGAGGGATAGAGAGAGAGAAACTGAGTGAGATAGAGAATGAGATAGTGAGATAGAGAGGGTGAGTGAGATAGAGAGGGTGAGAGAGAGAATGAGATAGAAAGGGAGTGAGTGAGATAGAGAGAAAGAGTGAGTGAGATGGACAGAGAGATAGAGAGAGAAAGTGAGTGAGATAGAGAGAAAGTGATAGAGAGAGTGTGAGTGGGTGAGATAGAGAGTGAGTGAGATAGAGTGAGAGAAAGAGAGAGAAAGTGAGTGAGATAGAGAGATAGATAGAGAGAGTGAGATAGAAAGAGAGTGAGTGAGATAATGAGAGAGAGAGAGAGTGAGATCGAGAGTGAGTGAGACAGAGAGAGAGATTAGATGTCTCTGTCTTGACTCTGCATGTGGATGATTTTCCCGCTGAGATATTAATCAAAGTAACCAGTCTGAATGAAATGCCTCACCTATGACGTATGTGCCTGTGACACTGGAGTGCCTGTTTAGCTAAACCTCATGCTGGGTGCATTGAATGAAAACCATTGTGGACATTTAGGTGTCGTAAAAAAAATATTCTATCACAATAGCAAGCAGTGCAATTCTCCAGAAGCTTGACTACATCCAGGACAGAGCAGTTCACTCTATTGGTGCCCCTGTCACTGGACTCAATATGTACCCCCCGCCCTATCCCCCCCTCCGGTGAACTCTGTCTGCAGTACATACGATCTATAGGATGCACTGCAGTATGTCCGATCTCATCACCCAGTATAATGAGTACAGTCTGTCCCCGTTACCCAATACAATAAGTACAGTCTGTCCCCATTATCCAATACAACGATTACAGTCTGTCCCCATTATCCAATACAACGATTACAGTCTGTCCCCATTATCCAATACAACGATTACAGTCTGTCCCCATTATCCAATACAACGATTACAGTCTGTCCCCATTATCCAATACAACGATTACAGTCTGTCCCCATTATCCAATACAACGATTACAGTCTGTCCCCATTATCCAATACAACGATTACAGTCTGTCCCCATTATCCAATACAACGATTACAGTCTGTCCCCATTATCCAATACAACGATTACAGTCTGTCCCCATTATCCAATACAACGATTACAGTCTGTCCCCATTATCCAATACAACGATTACAGTCTGTCCCCATTATCCAATACAACGATTACAGTCTGTCCCCATTATCCAATACAATGATTACAGCCTGTCCCCATTATCCAGTATAATGATTACAGTCTGTCCCCATTATCCAATACAATAAGTACAGTCTGTCCCCATTATCCAATACAATGATTACAGCCTGTCTCCATTATCCAGTATAATGATTACAGTCTGTCCCCATTATGCAATACAATAAGTACAGTCTGTCCCCATTATCCAATACAATGATTACAGTCTGTCCCCATTATCCAGTATAATGATTACAGTCTGTCCCCATTATCCAATACAATTAGTACAGTCTGTCTCATTTTTTTTTATTCGTTCACGGGATGTGGGCGTCGCTGGCAAGGCTGGCATTTATTGCCCATCCCGAATTGCCCTTGAGAAGGTGGTGGTGAGCCGCCTTCTTGAACCGCTGCAGTCCGTGTGGTGATGGTTCTCCCATTACCCAATAGAATATTTAGCAGGGACAGGCTGGGACCGATGCTCAGACCACTCTTAACCGTGTGAGATTGACCATCGTTGGTTGTCCATCAGGAGGTGTGTTATTGGGATTTAATCTAAACCTGACTGAGGCACTGAGTGATTAGGGTCAGGGTTAGGGTCAGGGTCAGGGTCAGGGTCAGGGTTAGGGTCAGAGTCAGAGTCAGGGTCAGAGTCAGGGTTAGGGTCAGGGTCAGGGTCAGGGAGTGATTCTGGGCCCTGCTTTAACCCACTTCATGCTGATTTACTGACCTTCATCTTTTTGTGCAGCATCTTGAGCTGTTTCTCCAATTCCAGTTTCTGCTGCTGTAAAGTCAGCACTTTATCTGAAGAAAGAAGATTCTATCAATCTGTGTTCCCCCAAAAACAGGTGTGGAAGCTGCAAACTTCTAAGTTTCCTCTTTTAAATTTCTTTGCGATGAAATGTGAGCTTCTGACTGGGATGCAGAGACCAACTGTATGTTCCTTATATTTGTGGACAATAGTAAGATCAGGAGTTGTTTCGGGAGGGTGGGTACAGTCACAGTTTTGCAGAAGGATTTATTGGACAGATAAATAACAAATGGAATTTAGACTGAACCAAGTATTGCAGATTGGAAGCAAGAATGAGCAATACAGACGGTGACAGTAATAGAATTAGCACAGGGAGACTTTCAAACGGGCCTGGGTGAAACATAGTGTGACTGTAAATTGGTCACATTCGATGTGAGGACAACGAGGAGAAGCAATTAAAGCAATAGAATATTGGGATATGGTCCAGGCAGTGACGGTCAAATAACCGAGGTTCTGCTGCGGGTTTGCAAAGCACCGAGCTGACCTCACTTCAAAAGGGACATGTGCCCGTGCATTGAAGGGGATGCAGAGAACAACAAGAATGATCCCAAGTGTAAACGGCATGAGCTTTGAGGAAAGATTAGAGAAGCTCAAAATATAGTCTGGAGAGCAGATTACTCAAAAACCTCATTGAGGTTCATAGTATATTAAATGGCAGAGATACGGTGAAGCCAGAATATTACTTTGTCAGACAGGCCAGTATAATAAGAGAAGATATATTTAAATCAGTAAAGGCTAAACTTAAATCAGATCTTTAAAAAGATTTTTTACTGTTTGAAATGGTAAGATAATGGAAACCAACATTAGGAGAGTTCAAGATGGTACTGGATCTCGGGCTGGGTGAGTGTGATCTCGGACTGGGTGAGTGTGATCTCGGAGTGGGTGAGTGTGATGTTGGACTGGGTGAGTGTGATCTCGGACTGGGTGAGTGTGATCTCGGACTGGGTGAGTGTGATCTCGGACTGGGTGAGTGTGATGTTGGACTGGGTGAGTGTGATCTCGGACTGGGTGAGTGTGATCTCGGACTGGGTGAGTGTGATGTCGGACTGGGTGAGTGTGATGTTGGACTGGGTGAGCGTGATCTCGGACTGGGTGAGTGTGATGTCGGACTGGGTGAGTGTGATGTCGGACTGGGTGAGTGTGATCTCGGAGTGGGTGAGTGTGATCTTGGAGTGGGTGAGTGTGATGTTGGACTGGGTGAGTGTGATCTCGGACTGGGTGAGTGTGATCTCGGACTGGGTGAGTGTGATCTCGGACTGGCTGAGTGTGATGTTGGACTGGGTGAGTGTGATCTCGGACCGGCTGAGTGTGATGTTGGACTGGGTGAGTGTGATCTCGGACTGGGTGAGTGTGATGTTGGACTGGGTGAGTGTGATCTCGGACTGGGTGAGTGTGATCTCGGACTGGGTGAGTGTGATCTCGGAGTGGGTGAGTGTGATCTCGGAGTGGGTGAGTGTGATCTCGGAGTGGGTGAGTGTGATCTCGGACTGGGTGAGTGTGATCTCGGACTGGGTGAGTGTGATCTCGGACTGGGTGAGTGTGATGTTGGACTGGGTGAGTGTGATGTTGGACTGGGTGAGTGTGATCTCGGACTGGGTGAGTGTGATGTCGGACTGGGTGAGTGTGATGTCGGACTGAGTGAGTGTGATGTTGGACTGGGTGAGCGTGATCTCGGACTGGGTGAGTGTGATGTCGGACTGGGTGAGTGTGATCTCGGACCGGCTGAGTGTGATGTTGGACTGGGTGAGTGTGATCTCGGACCGGCTGAGTGTGATGTTGGACTGGGTGAGTGTGATCTCGGACTGGGTGAGTGTGATGTTGGACTGGGTGAGTGTGATCTCGGACTGGGTGAGTGTGATCTCGGACTGGGTGAGTGCGATCTCGGACTGGGTGAGTGTGATGTTGGACTGGGTGAGTGTGATCTCGGACCGGGTGAGCGTGATCTCGGACCGGGTGAGTGTTATGTCGGACTGGGTGAGTGTGATGTTGGACTGGGTGAGTGTGATCTCGGACTGGGTGAGTGTGATCTCGGACTGGGTGAGTGTGATGTCGGACTGGGTGAGCGTGATCTCGGAGTGGGTGAGTGTGATCTCGGAGTGGGTGAGTGTGATGTTGGACTGGGTGAGTGTGATCTCGGACTGGGTGAGTGTGATCTCGGAGTGGGTGAGTGTGATGTCGGACTGGGTGAGTGTGATCTCGGAGTGGGTGAGTGTGATCTCGGAGTGGGTGAGTGTGATGTTGGACTGGGTGAGTGTGATCTCGGACTGGGTGAGCGTGATCTCGGACCGGGTGAGCGTGATCTCGGACCGGGTGAGCGTTATGTCGGACCGGGTGAGTGTGATCTCGGACTGGGTGAGCGTGATCTCGGACCGGCTGAGTGTGATGTTGGACCGGGTGAGTGTGATCTCGGACTGAGTGAGTGTGATCTCGGTCTGGGTGAGTGTGATGTCGGACTGGGTGAGTGTGATCTCGGACTGGGTGAGTGTGATGTTGGACTGGGTGAGTGTGATCTCGGACCAGCTGAGTGTGATGTTAGACTGGGTGAGTGTGATCTCGGACCGGCTGAGTGTGATGTTGGACTGGGTGAGTGTGATCTCGAACCGGCTGAGTGTGATGTTGGACTGGGTGAGTGTGATGTTGGACTGGGTGAATGTGATCTTGGACTGAGTGAGTGTGATCTCGGTCTGGGTGAGTGTGATCTCGGACCGGCTGAGTGTGATCTCGGACCGGCTGAGTGTGATGTTGGACTGGGTGAGTGTGATCTCGGATCGGCTGAGTGTGATGTTGGACTTGGTGAGTGTGATGTTGGACTGGATGAGTGTGATCTCGGACCGGCTGAGTGTGATGTTGGACTTGGTGAGTGTGATCTCGGACTGGGTGAGTGTGATCTCGGACTGAGTGAGTGTGATGTTGGACTGGGTGAGTGTGATCTCGGACCGGCTGAGTGTGATGTTGGACTGGGTGAGTGTGATCTCGGACTGAGTGAGTGTGATGTTGGACTGGGTGAGTGTGATGATGGACTGGGTGAGTGTGATCTCGGACCGGCTGAGTGTGATGTTGGATTGGGTGAGTGTGATCTCGGACTGAGTGAGTGTGATGTTGGACTGGGTGAGTGTGATCTCGGACCGGCTGAGTGTGATGTTGGACTGGGTGAGTGTGATCTCGGACTGAGTGAGTGTGATGTTGGATTGGGTGAGTGTGATCTCGGACCGGCTGAGTGTGATGTTGGACTGGGTGAGTGTGATCTCTGACTGAGTGAGTGTGATGTTGGACTGGGTGAGTGTGATGTTGGACTGGGTGAGTGTGATCTCGGACCGGTTGAGTGTGATCTCGGACTGAGTGAGTGTGATGTTGGATTGGGTGAGTGTGATCTCGGACTGAGTGAGTGTGATGTTGGACTGGGTGAGTGTGATCTCGGACTGGGTGAGTGTGATGTTGGACTGGGTGAGTCCGATGTTGGACTGGGTGAGTGTGATCTCGGACTGGGTGAGTGCGATCTCGGACTGGGTGAGTGTGATGTTGGACTGGGTGAGTGTGATCTCGGACCGGCTGAGTGTGATGTTGGACTGGGTGAGTGTGATCTCGGACCGGCTGAGTGTGATGTTGGACTGGGTGAGTGTGATCTCGAACCGGCTGAGTGTGATGTTGGACTGGGTGAGTGTGATGTTGGACTGGGTGAATGTGATCTTGGACTGAGTGAGTGTGATCTCGGTCTGGGTGAGTGTGATCTCGGACCGGCTGAGTGTGATCTCGGACCGGCTGAGTGTGATGTTGGACTGGGTGAGTGTGATCTCGGATCGGCTGAGTGTGATGTTGGACTTGGTGAGTGTGATGTTGGACTGGATGAGTGTGATCTCAGACCGGCTGAGTGTGATGTTGGACTTGGTGAGTGTGATCTCGGACTGGGTGAGTGTGATCTCGGACTGAGTGAGTGTGATGTTGGACTGGGTGAGTGTGATCTCGGACCGGCTGAGTGTGATGTTGGACTGGGTGAGTGTGATCCCGGACTGAGTGAGTGTGATGTTGGACTGGGTGAGTGTGATGATGGACTGGGTGAGTGTGATCTCGGACCGGCTGAGTGTGATGTTGGATTGGGTGAGTGTGATCTCGGACTGAGTGAGTGTGATGTTGGACTGGGTGAGTGTGATCTCGGACCGGCTGAGTGTGATGTTGGACTGGGTGAGTGTGATCTCGGACTGAGTGAGTGTGATGTTGGATTGGGTGAGTGTGATCTCGGACCGGCTGAGTGTGATGTTGGACTGGGTGAGTGTGATCTCTGACTGAGTGAGTGTGATCTCTGACTGAGTGAGTGTGATGTTGGACTGGGTGAGTGTGATCTCGGACCAGTTGAGTGTGATCTCGGACTGAGTGAGTGTGATGTTGGATTGGGTGAGTGTGATCTCGGACTGAGTGAGTGTGATGTTGGACTGGGTGAGTGTGATCTCGGACTGAGTGAGTGTCTTGTTGGACTGGGTGAGTGTGATCTCGGACTGGGTGAGTGTGATGTTGGACTGAGTGAGTGTGATCTCGGACTGGGTGAGTGTGATCTCGGACTGGGTGAGTGTGATCTAGGACTGGGTGAGTGTGATCTCGGACCGGCTGAGTGTGATGTTGGACTGGGTGGTGGAGAGGGCTGAGCTTGGATGGTCTGAGTGGGGCCTAAGCCTCCCCCTCACCTTCGCTTTGCGCCCAGTCTTGGGATCTTTTTTGTGATGGAAATATCGACTTACTGTCCAGGTCCACGATGGTCCTGTTGTTGTGTAGTTTGACAGCCTGATGCTGTTCCACCTGGTCCTGGAGCTCGAAGATAGTCTCCTTCAAGTCTTTGATTTCTGATTCTTTGTCTCTCGATTCATCTCGGAATCTCTGCCCTGTGAAACTCTGTTCCTGCCCCTCATTCTCGCCCTGTGACAGCGCCTGCTCACGCTCCACCTGCAACCAGAGTTCTCCTCAGTATCTTGCACGGTAACCATACAAAACAACCACTTGTGGCAGGCCAGACACTAAGATCTGAAGACTGAGAATTTATTGTAAAACGAGCGATGCTCCCCTACTGTTGCTCATGGATGGTCAAAGGACGCAGTGTTTATAAGGATGTGTTCACGATATCATGTCCAACAATTCAATATTCTGCTGCTAAGATGTAAGTGTGCATTCCGAAAAAGCTGAAAGTTTAACTGATCTTAAGTAAACACTTGGTGAGTTCATTGAAAGGATGATTGCGAATTAGGCTGAGATGAGAACGTTAGCTTGGTTTTGGAAAGGTCAATCAAGAGCCTGCAGAAATCGAGACTTTGGGATTTTCTGTTACTGGTGAGTTTCCCTTGTACATTGCAGATTGCGTCCCTCCTAACTTTGGACGTGCCACAGAAATTTTCATTAGAGGCGGAAACTGTAGCCCAGGGAGAGTCAGCACCTTCAGGGACTGTACCCCAGGGAGAGTCAGCACCTTCAGGAACTGTACCCCAGGGAGAGTCAGCACCTTCAGGGACTGTACCCCAGGGAGAGTCAGCACCTTCAGGGACTGTACCCCAGTGAGAGTCAGCACCTTCAGGGACTGTACCCCAGTGAGAGTCAGCACCTTCAGGGACTGTACCCCAGGGAGAGTCAGCACCTTCAGGGACTGTAGCCCAGGGAGAGTCAGCACCTTCAGGGACTGTACCCCAGGGAGAGTCAGCACCTTCAGGGACTGTACCCCAGGGAGAGTCAGCACCTTCAGGGACTGTACCCCAGGGAGAGTCAGCACCTTCAGGGACTGTACCCCAGGGAGAGTCAGCACCTTCAGGGACTGTACCCCAGTGAGAGTCAGCACCTTCAGGGACTGTACCCCAGTGAGAGTCAGCACCTTCAGGAACTGTACCCCAGGGAGAGTCAGCACCTTCAGGAACTGTACCCCAGGGAGAGTCAGCACCTTCAGGGACTGTACCCCAGGGAGAGTCAGCACCTTCAGGAACTGTACCCCAGGGAGAGTCAGCGCCTTCAGGAACTGTACCCCAGGGAGAGTCAGCACCTTCAGGGACTGTACCCCAGTGAGAATGAGGCTGGGATGTTTTTAAACACCCTCTGTGCTTTAGTTATTCAAGCTCTCTGGTCCATCCTGGAGTTGAAGGGATGACGATGAGCTTTATTAATCACTGCTGCTTGTGGGCCAGATTTGGTCACAATACAAGGCCCTGCTCAGTACTGCAATGGTGCGCAGGATGGCGCAGCTGTTCAGACACTGTGGGGTCTCGCCGCAGTGTGAGGGGTCTCGCCGCAGTGCGGGGGGTCTTCCTGTAGTGTGAGGGGTCTCCCTGCAGTGTGAGTGGTCTCGCCGCAGTGTGAGGGGTCTCCCTGCAGTGTGAGGGGTCTCCCTGCAGTGTGAGGGGTCTTCCTGCAGTGTGAGGGGTCTTCCTGCAGTGTGAGGGGTCTCGCTGCAGTGCGAGGGGTCTCCCTGCAGTGCGAGGGGTCTCCCTGCAGTGTGAGGGGTCTCCCTGCAGTGTGAGGGGTCTCCCTGCAGTGTGAGGGGTCTCGCCGCAGTGCGAGGGGTCTCCCTGCAGTGTGAGGGGTCTCGCCGCAGTGCGAGGGGTCTCCCTGCAGTGTGAGGGGTCTCCCTGCAGTGTGAGGGGTCTTCCTGCAGTGTGAGGGGTCTTCCTGCAGTGTGAGGGGTCTCCCTGCAGTGCGCGGAGTCTTGCCGCAGTGCGAGGGGTCTTCCTGCAGTGCGAGGGGTCTCGCCGCAGTGCGAGGGGTCTCCCTGCAGTGCGCGGAGTCTTGCCGCAGTGTGAGGGGTCTTCCTGCAGTGTGAGGGGTCTCGCCGCAGTGCGAGGGGTCTCCCTGCAGTGTGAGGGGTCTCCCTGCAGTGTGAGGGGTCTTCCTGCAGTGTGAGGGGTCTTCCTGCAGTGTGAGGGGTCTCGCTGCAGTGCGAGGGGTCTCCCTGCAGTGCGAGGGGTCTCCCTGCAGTGTGAGGGGTCTCCCTGCAGTGTGAGGGGTCTCGCCGCAGTGCGAGGGGTCTCCCTGCAGTGTGAGGGGTCTCGCCGCAGTGCGAGGGGTCTCCCTGCAGTGTGAGGGGTCTCCCTGCAGTGTGAGGGGTCTTCCTGCAGTGTGAGGGGTCTTCCTGCAGTGTGAGGGGTCTCCCTGCAGTGCGCGGAGTCTTGCCGCAGTGCGAGGGGTCTTCCTGCAGTGCGAGGGGTCTCGCCGCAGTGCGAGGGGTCTCCCTGCAGTGCGCGGAGTCTTGCCGCAGTGTGAGGGGTCTTCCTGCAGTGTGAGGGGTCTCGCCGCAGTGCGAGGGGTCTCCCTGCAGTGTGAGGGGTCTCGCCGCAGTGTGCGGGGTCTCGCTGTAGTGTGAGGGGTCTCGCCGCAGTGTGAGGGGTCTTGCCGCAGTGTGCGGGGTCTCGCTGTAGTGTGCGGGGTCTTCCTGCAGTGTGCGGGGTCTTCCTGCAGTGTGCGGGGTCTTCCTGCAGTGTGCGGGGTCTTCCTGCAGTGTGCGGGGTCTTCCTGCAGTGTGAGGGGTCTCGCTGCAGTGTGCGGGGTCTCGCTGTAGTGTGAGGGGTCTCGCTGTAGTGTGAGGGGTCTCCCTGCAGTGTGCGGGGTCTCACCGCAGTGTGCGGGGTCTCGCTGTAGTGTGAGGGGTCTCGCTGCAGTGTGAGGGGTCTTCCTGCAGTGTGCGGGGTCTTCCTGCAGTGTGAGGGGTCTCGCTGTAGTGTGAGGGGTCTCGCTGTAGTGTGAGGGGTCTCGCTGCAGTGTGAGGGGTCTTCCTGCAGTGTGAGGGGTCTTCCTGCAGTGTGAGGGGTCTCGCTGTAGTGTGAGGGGTCTCGCTGTAGTGTGAGGGGTCTTCCTGCAGTGTGCGGGGTCTTCCTGCAGTGTGAGGGGTCTTCCTGCAGTGTGAGGGGTCTTCCTGCAGTGTGCGGGGTCTTCCTGCAGTGTGCGGGGTCTTCCTGCAGTGTGCGGGGTCTTCCTGCAGTGTGCGGGGTCTTCCTGCAGTGTGCGGGGTCTCGCTGTAGTGTGAGGGGTCTTCCTGCAGTGTGCGGGGTCTTCCTGCAGTGTGAGGGGTCTTCCTGCAGTGTGCGGGGTCTTCCTGCAGTGTGAGGGGTCTTCCTGCAGTGTGAGGGGTCTTCCTGCAGTGTGAGGGGTCTTCCTGCAGTGTGCGGGGTCTTCCTGCAGTGTGAGGGGTCTTCCTGCAGTGTGCGGGGTCTTGCTTGACTGTTGTGTAATGTTTCAGCAACTTCTTGTGACATTTGCCGGGTTCCCAGAAACACATTTTAGCCTCCTCACCCCAGGGGATCTGCCAGAGACCCCCGATCCCTTCAGACAGGTACCTCCAGATTGAGGAAAGAGCCCCAATGAACAAACCCCCCAAAGTGTGCTCACCTTTACTACCTGGCTCTGCAGGTGTGAGACTTCACCAGTTGGCTGTAGCGACCTCTCCCTTCGCACCGTGCACTGTGGTTCCAACTGCTCCCTCTCTGTGAGGGCCGCCTGGAACAGCTGCTTGAACTCTGAGGGATCTGTTGCACTTTGCTCCAGGGGCGGCTCTGACGGCTTTGGTTGTTCCAGCTCCAGCTGCCTTCTCAGTTGACTGTTTTGAGTCCTGAGCTCCTCTGCCGAGGACTGGCAATTGGCCAGAGTCTCTGCAATCCACACATTCCTCTTCTGTTCTGCCTCCAGCAGCTTCTGCAGATTGCTGGCCTCGTCTCTCAGGCTTTTCACCAGGACTTCAGCACCCAGATGTTCCTTCTCCAGATTGTGCCAATTGCTGACTGGCTGTTGTGTGTCCAGCTGCTTCTCCTGATCGGAGTGAGCACTCTCCCCTGGCCTCAGCTCTGGCCCCACTTCTGGCCCAGGCCCCCTGCTCACCTTCGGATCGCCCGTCGAGCTGTCCTGAAGAAGTGACACCAGCAGTGCGTTCTCTTTGACCAGATGCTGTAGCCTCTCTTGCTGCTGGTGAAAGGAGCTCTCCAGGACACTTTCTTCCTCGGCCAGCCTCTCGTTCTGAGCTGTCAGCTCCTGGACCACCTGGTGTTGGTCAGACAGTTCCTGCAGCGTTGCCTGTAGTTCTTCCGCAGTGCAGTGTTGGTTCTCCTCCATCTGATGAATCTTCTCGGCCAGAGAGGCCACAGACACCAAGCTGGTGTTTCTTAGAGACCCCTCGTTGGACGTGTCTGATGAGCTGGTGGCCGCTCCAAAACCATTGCTGTTGGTGGAAGGGGAGTTAAAAACTCCGTCACAGCCTGGTGAGTCCAGGGAGGGGGTTCCTTTGGTCACATCACTCATGTTGGAGACGGAGCTGTGAGATGGGCCCCCGTTAACAGCCAGGGGAAGTCTGTCGAATGCTTCTCCTGTTTGATTCCCTGCGCTGTCCTGTGAGGATGGGGTATGCAGACAGCTGCTGGACTCAAAGCTCAAAGAGTCTCCCTCGGCCCCAGACCCTGCGCTCTCTCTGAGCTGCTCCAGAGTGGCCAGCCGTTCCCGCAGAGCCTGTTTCTCCGTCCGCAGGCAGCCAAGCTCCTGTTGGAAGGTCTGGTTTCTCTCCTGGAGTTCCTTTAGCTGTGACTGGACGTCGCCAAGCGACTCCGACAGATCTTCTGGAACATTCTTCTCAATTGCGGCCTGGGTGCAGTCTGAGCTCACGGCCCACCTGTCCTGGTAACGATTCAACTCACATCTTAGTTTACTAATTTCAAACTCCTTGACCTTGGCCTCTGCCAGGAGTTCTTTGATTTGAATCTCCAGCCTCACTCGTTCACTCCCCTCACCGTCCGCTCTGGTCTTTGGCGCTGGTCGAACCTGCTTCACGGGTGGTCGCATATCACAGCTCACTGGAACAGGCATGGGTTTCTTACTGGGCAAAGTGCGGGAGCGCTCCCGCGAAACCTTATCCTTTGGGAGCGTCGTTGACTCTCTCGGGGTTGGAATCCCAGACCGCCGTGCCGAGGAGACGGAGCCTGTGAGAGAAATCAGCGCCAGTTAACAGGGACTCAGTCAGCGGATTCCATGCAATTCACACCCATTGAGGTCCAGGAGACCTCCAAAAACAGTTACAAATGTCTCGCCAGCCAGAGGCAATAATCCAGCCACTAACCTGTAAATCCTGCATGGTCCCTTTAAATAGCGCCGGTGGGGGGTCCTCCAGACACTCTGACACGGTCAGATGGTCGGGGTTAAGACTGTGCGTTGAGTTGAGCGTTAAGTCCCAAAATGGTGTCTATCACTTTAAATCAGCGTTGTTCACTGATTGAAGCCATTTTCTCCCCACTTTACGTGATTCCAGCGTTCGTTACCTGCGCCTGCGCTAACTCCGAGACCAAGATGGCGTCCGGTGCACGTTGTCAGCAAACTCAAACCGCAGGACAGAGGAGAGACGACAGTCTCCGCCCCCGAGACCCAAACTCTCACTAATCTCACCCCCAGCTCTGCCTGGACTCTCCCCTCTCCCCTCCCCCCACCCCCTCCCCCCCAACCACCTCTCATATCCTGTAAAGAGGCTTCACCCTGACTACCATCCCCGCAGACAGTGACTCACTCCCCAAGCAAACAATGGCAGCAAACAACACATTCCGTCTCCACTCACCTCCCACTCTGCACCAGGCCGTCCCGGGACAGTCACATGCAGCTGCTGCTCTGCACCAGGCCGTCCCACAGAGACCACATCTGGAGTACTGTGTACAGTTTTGGTCTCCTTATCTAAGGAAGGATATACTTGCCTTAGAGGGGGTGCAACAAAGGTTCACTGGATTGAAACATATAAGATTCTGAGGGGGCTTAAACGCTGAGAGGTTGTTTCCCCTGGCTGGAGGGTCTAGAACTAGAGGGCAGAGTCACAGGATAAGGGGTCGGCCATTTCAGACTGAGACGAGGAGGAATTTCTTCACTCAGAAGGTCATGAATCTTTGGAATTCTCTCCCCCAGAGGGCTGTGGATGCTGAGTCGTTGAGTATATTCAAGACTGAGATCGATAGATTTTTGGAATCTCGGGGAATCAAGGGATATGAGGATCGGGCGGGAAAGTGGAGTTGAGGTCGAAGATCAGCCATGATCTGATTGAATGGCGGAGCAGGCTCGAGGGGCCGAATGGCCTACTCCTGCTCCTATTTCTTATGTTCTCACTGCACTGAAGTTTCGGCCTGGATTTTGTGCTCAAGTCTCTGTAGTGGGTCTTGTACCCATGACCTTCTGACTCGGAGCCGGGACTGTGACCCACTGAGACACAGCTGATAAGGACTTAGCAAGACAGCAATGTGGAGGGGGAGGGGGGAGGGGGAGAGAGAGGGGGAGACGGGGAGGGAGAGGGGGAGGGGAAGACGGGGAGGGGGAGACGGAGAGGGGGAGGGGAGAGAGGGGGAGGGGAGGGGGGGTGAGGGGAGGGGGAGGGGGGTGAGGGGAAAGGGAGCGCGGGAGGGAGAGGGGAGAGGGGGAGGGGGAGAGGGGGACGAGGAGGGGGAGATGGGGAGGGGGGAGGGGGTGATGGGGAGGGGGTGATGGGGATGGGGTGATGGGGGAGGGGGTGATGGGGGAGGGGGTGAGGGGTTGATGGGGGAGGGGGAGGGGGGGACGAGGAGGGGGAGATGGGGAGGGAGGAGGGGGGAGGGGGTGAGGGTGAGGGGGGAGGGGGTGATGGGGAGGGGGTGATGGGGA
>NC_090352.1:40427118-40483101 GCF_035084215.1 Heptranchias perlo | reverse complement strand
TGGAGGAGAGGGGTACCAGAGGGGGGGGGAGGAGAGGGGTACGAGAGGGGGGGAAGGAGAGGGGTACGAGAGGGGGGGGAGGAGAGGGGGGGGAGGAGAGGGGGGGGAGGAGAGGGGTACGAGAGGGGGTGGAGGAGAGGGGGTGGAGGAGAGGGGTACGAGAGGGGGGGAGGAGGGGGGCGGAGGAGAGGGGCACGAGGGGGGGGAGGCACGAGGGGGGGGCGAGAGAGAGAGGCACGGGGGGGCGGCGAGAGACGCACGAGGGGGGAGGGGGGGGGAGAGAGGCACGGGGGGGGGGGAAGAGAGGCACGGGGGGGGGGGAGAGAGGCACGAGGGGGTAGGAGAGAGGCACGAGGGGGGGAGGGAGAGAGGCACGAGGGGGCGGGGGGGAGAGTGAGAGGAGAGGCACGAGGGGGCGGGGGGGGAGAGTGAGAGGAGAGGCACGAGGGGGGTGAGAGAGAGAGAGAGAGAGGAGAGGCACGAGGGGGTGGGAGAGAGAGGAGAGGCACGAGGGGGTGGGAGAGAGAGGAGAGGCACGAGGGGGGGCGGAGAGAGAGGAGAGGCACGAGGCGGGGGGGGAAGAGAGAGGAGAGGCACGAGGCGGGGGGAGAGAGAGGAGAGGAACGAGGGGGGGGGGGGGGAGAGAGAGGAGAGGCACGAGGGGGGGGGGGGAGAGAGAGGAGAGGCACGAGGGGGGGGGGAGAGAGAGGAGAGGCACGAGGGGGGGGGGAGAGAGAGGAGAGGCACGAGGAGGGGGGGAGAGAGAGGAGAGGCACGAGGGGGGGGGGGAGAGAGAGGAGAGGCACGAGGGGGGGGGAGAGAGAGGAGAGGCACGAGGGGGGGGGGGGGGAGAGAGAGGAGAGGCACGAGGGGGGGGGGAGAGAGAGGAGAGGCACGAGGGGGGGGGAGAGAGAGGAGAGGCACGAGGGGGGGGGGAGAGAGAGAGGAGAGGCACGAGGGGGTGGGGGGAAGAGAGAGAGGAGAGGCACGGGGGGGCGGTTGGGGGAGAGAAGAGAGTGGGTGGGGAGAGGGAGGGGGGAGGGAAGGTGGGGTGGGGGGGGGCAGGAAGGACAGGGGAGGGCAGGAATGGGCGGAGGGGGGAGGGCTTAGTGAGAGAAAGAAAGAAAGGAGGGGAGGGAGGAAGAAAGAGGGGGGAGAGAGGAAGGGTTGGGGGGAGGTGGGCTTAAAACTGGCCTCTTCAACCAAGCCTTCGGTTACCTGTCCTAATATCCCCCCTGGCTTTGCGGTGTTTATACATTGAATGCACTCTATAATTATAAGCTCTTGTTGAATGTCTTCCACTTGTCTTCACATGTTTGGTATGTGGGCAGAACTAATATGATTGCGTTAGTAATGTGTGGGTAGCTTAGTTCAAAATAACCAAAATAAA
The DNA here is from genome assembly GCF_035084215.1 of Heptranchias perlo. NCBI lineage: Eukaryota > Metazoa > Chordata > Chondrichthyes > Hexanchiformes > Hexanchidae > Heptranchias > Heptranchias perlo. Next base: position 40,481,711 of record NC_090352.1, on the reverse strand, counting down.
AATACAAAAAAGTTGCTTCACTAACCCAGGGCTCTGGGCAAACCTTGCTGATATTTAAAATTTAATTTATATTCGAGTGCTGACTGTCACTGTGTGGCTGGTAAGAGTTAGATTCTGCAGTTTCATACATTCAGCCGTCCAATATTTTCGGACTGAGATCGATAGATTTTTGTTGGGTAAGAGTACCAAGGAATGTGGATCAAAGGCAGGTAAATGGGGTTGAGGAACAGATCAGCCGTGATCTAATTAAATTTAGGAACGGGCTCGAGGGGCTGAATGGCCTCCTTCTGTCCCTATAAAGCCACGTACAAATGGGGGTGGTGGGGATTTGGGGGAGGGAGCTGTTTGCTTGGTGCTAAATGATTTGATTTGTAGTCTGATCCTTGATTCTGTGCTTTTACATCAGCAGTTTGTGTGGTTACCGAGGTGCTCTCCTGGGGTACGTGTGGCATTGCCTTCCCCCTTGCACAGTGTGAAACTGCCTTCCCCCTTGCACAGTGTGACACGATTGGGAGAGTGGTCACAGTTACACTAATGTGAGCTATAGTGACGGGGCACTGCTGCTCTACGAATCAGGAGACTATCGACTCTGTCCTGCTCAGTAGCAAATCAGTGGTTTGCTGTTCTCCCAGACGGTGGGGGGCAGGGGGCATGGGGGAGCGGCAGCCCACTGGTATCTGTAATGGCTGTTTGGGGCATGTGAGAGTGCATCGGTGACTGTCTTGTGCTTTGTGCTGCCTTGCTATGGCAAACTTCTAATATTCCCCAGGTTTAACGTGAAATTTACACACTAGTGGTTCCACAAAACATCTCCGACCAAAAAAAATAAATCACCAGAACTTCTTGATTCCAACTCCGATTACAATAATCGAGCTGCATGTCGGGAGCAATGTGACCGTTCTACTCAAAAGCTAATGTGTCACACAATTTCTACACCCTTCTCAACCATGGAGGCTAACGAACGACATTAGTGAGATGTGGGTCGGTTTTATAAAGCACAGGAAGAGCTACCGGTAACACAAAACCCCAAGTGGTGTGAAGTGGTTTGAACGAGGGGTGAGTGACAGAGCTGCAGCTTGTTGTTTCAGCAGTACTCAACCCTTTGCCTGGTTGCAGAGAAACTGAACAGGCTAATGTTTAACCAGTTAGACTGTTCCAAACAAGCTGTCACACACAGCCTCCCTGCTGCAAGAATCTGTAGGTGACCTTTTCCTGCAGGTGCTGTATTTAATCTGTGGTATTAAATATCAGTGATTTCAATAAATTCCTTTCCCTTATTAAGAATCAGAGAGTTCTATGCTCTCCTTTGGATGGTGTCACAGGATCACATTCCAGAGACTTGAGCACATAATCCAGGCTGACACTTCAAGGCAGTGCTGAGGCAGTTCTGCATTGTCGGAGGTGCCGTCTTTCGGATGGGACATTAAACCAAGGCCCTGTCTGTCCCCTCAGGTAGATGAAAAAGATCCCATGGCAGTATTTCGAAGAAGAGCAGGGGAGTTCTACCCAGTGTCTTGGACAATGTTTATCCCTCGACCAACAGCTGTTTACAATATACATCAGTGACTTAGATGAAGGGACCGAGTGTAATGTATCCAAGTTTGCTGACGATACAAAGCTAGGTGGGAAAGTAAGCTGTGAGGAGGACACAAAGAGGCTGCAAAGGGATATAGACAGGTTAAGAGAGTGGGCGGGAAGGTGACAGATGGAGTATAATGTGGGGAAATGTGAGATTATTCACTTTGGTAGGAAGAATAGGAAAACAGAATTTTTTTTAAAGGTGAGAGACTAAGAAATGTTGGTATTCAGAGGGATTTGGGTGTCCTTGTACACTAATTAGAAAAAGTTAACAAGCAGGTACAGAAGGCAAATGGTATGTTAGCTTTTATTGCAAGGGGGTTGGAGTAGAAGAGTAAGGAAGTCTTGCTGTAATTATAAAGGGCTCTGGTGAGACCTCACCTGGAGTACTGTGTACAGTTTTGGCTTCCTTACCTAAGGAAGGATCCACTGGCCTTAGAGGCGGTACAACGAAGGTTCACTAGATTGATTCCTGGGATGAGAGTGATTGAGTAGAATGGGCCTATATTCTCTGGAGTTTAGAAGAATGAGAGGTGATCTCATTGAAACACATAAGATTCTGAGGGGGCTTGACAGGGTAGATGCTGAGAGGCTGTTTCCCCTGGCTGGAGAGTCTAGAACTAGAGGGCATAGTCTCAGGATAAGAGGTCGGCCATTTAGGACTGAGATGAGGAAAAATATCTTCACTCGGGTTGTGAATCTTTGGAATTCTCTACCCCGGAGGGCTGTGGATGCTCAGTCGTTGAGTATATTCAAGATTGAGATCAATAGATTTTTGGACACTAAGGAAGTCAAGGGCTGTGGGGATTGGGCGGGAAAGTGGAGTTGAGGTAGAAGATCAGCCATGATCTTCCACTATAGCCATCGGCTACAAAGCGTTTTGGGAAGTCCTGAGTTGTGAAAGGCACTACAGAAATGCAAGATCTTTTTTACCTGAACCACCAGAGTAGGCAGACAGGGTAACATCTCACCCACAAGACCCACCTTGGGAAAAGCAGCACTCCCTCTGCCTAGTTTACGTGCTAACTCTTTGTATGGGATGAAACGCCTCATGTTATGACTCGGACAAGAGTGCTGCTATTGAACTAAACTGACAGTGAGCTGATAATGTGTGACTGTGGAACCCAAAGTGCTGGTCTGCGTTGGAACAACTGCAATGAAGTCAGCAAACCTCACCTACCCCCCCCCCCCCACCCCTAGAGAAATCACAGTGCCATGAACCAGCATTTTTAAAAATTGAGCTGTACACCATTTATAAACTTCATTATTCTGCACCTCCCTCCCTCCTCAAAAAAAGAGTTCCAGAGATTGTTCACTGTGTGCTGCTCCATACTGTGACCATACTCACTGAGCAACTCTGATACCTCTTGGAGTCTCTGTGTCCTTCGACAAACATGTAAAACTGAACATGTCCTTGCTTTTTAATCTTGCTACAACGGGTTATTTAAAAAAAATTCATTCTTGGGATGTGGGCGTCGCTGGTAAGGCCGGCATTTATTGCCCATCCCTTGTTGCCCTGAGAAGGTGGTGGTGAGCCGCCTTCTTGAACCGCTGCAGTCCATGTGGTGAATGTGCTCCCACAGTGCTGTTAGGTAGGGAGTTCCTTCATTGTTGCTGGGTCGAAATCCTGGAACAGCCGATATATGTCCATTGTAAACAATTTTACAACACCAAGTTATAGTCCAGCAATTTTATTTTAAATTCACAAGCTTTCAGAGATTTCCTCCTTCCTCAGGCAAATGTTTATGTCCAGATATATGTCCAAGTTGGGATGGTGTGTGACTTGGAACTCGGAGAGGAGCTGGGAGATGATGGTGTTCCTGTGACGTTGCTGCTGTCCTTGTCGTACGCTAGTGGTGGAGCTGATGGATATTGGGTACTGAGGCAGGGTTGCTGATTGAGCAAACTGCTCTGTTTTGGATGGCTGAGATTTCCCCCCACAGGAGAGAGTGGAATAAACCCCTCGGGAGCGAGTTGATTCAGGGACATTTAACACGTTTAAAATGAGCTGGACTAATATCTGTTGAGAAGGGGGATTGAGTGAAAGAGTGATATTACCAGCACACTTTTTTTAAGAGGGAGGGGCAGGAACCTAGTGTTAAAGTAGGAGATCAACAGATGTTCGAGGGGCGTCTACAATAGAATAATTAGCTGTGGGCTGTGGATTGAGCAGGATTGCTGCGTCAAGCAGCCTTTCTCACTTGACTACGTGTTCCTGCTGTTCGTGTTGTGTGTTAGACACTTGAAACACACTGAAGTGACTGTGTGTTCAGAGTGGAGACCCCATTATCCAGTGTTGGGGCAGGAGTGCGGCCTGATCGAGTTGTTACGTAGACCACTGATAACCGGCTGCTGTGTCTCTGTCCTGAAGTTTGGATCCATTCTGAAATCGGGTTTTGTTCCGTCTTCCCAGGAATCGGCCCGAAGGCAAAGTGTTGGAGACAGTTGGGGTGTTCGAAACGCCAAAAGAACAAGGAAAATATGAAACGGGTCAGGTAAGGGACCAGGTTAGATGGTGAAGTGACAGACCCCCCCCAACCAAGGACCCGGGCGGTGGGGACAGACCTCCCACTCCCCCCTCACCCACCCAAGACACGGCAACTGGATAGTGATTATACATAGTTTGTGGCTTTTTCTTTTTTTTTTGCTCCCTCTTCTGAAGGAGCTGCCTCTTCTTAGGGGTCTGGTTACACTGGTACTGGCAGCCCCCTCACCCCACCTCCCACGCCCCACTCTGGCCCTAGTGGCCGTTCATTAGCTTTGAGCCTGGAAGGACTACGATGGTAGGTATGGTCCGTGTCCATCACAGGCAGACACGCACGGTGAGTAATGATGTGACCTCTAGTTGTCATATTTTGTTGTTTCACCCCCCCCCCCCCCAGCTCAGGCACTGAGCCGAATGCAATGCCTATCACTAGTGCCCTGGCTGACTTGTCACACAATCAATCAAATGTGGGCAGGCCTGGGTGTCTGTGCGTTGCTACACAGGCAGCCTTGCAGCTCACTGAGTCGCTGTGGGACAGGGTGCTGCTGCGACTGTCAATCTTTCTCTGTCCTCGCTCTTCCCCAGTGAGGCAGCTGGAATCCAGACCTCGCTCTGTGGTGAGCCAGAGGCTGAAATGCCCTTCCCTTTCGCTCTGTTGGGGCCTGAAACCCCCTCGTTTTGTGGCACAGATTGATGGACCCCAAACGGCCGCTGCTTGTAGATTTGTGCTGTGAAGGTTTGTGCTGAATGAACTGTTTTCAGTACAGTTCCAGTCTGCAGCTCTGGGCAATGGCTGTAATAGTATCGCTTTAGGTTAGATTATGGAGCAGTCTCTGATCTTCTCATGTCCTCTCCCTGCAGCTATTTCTGCACAGCGTGTTTGGGTACCGAGGGATAGTCCTGTTCCCCTGGCATGCCAGGTTATATGACCGGGATGTGGCATCTTGCAGCTCTGACAGGTAAGAGACTAATGTCCTTGGGCAGCTTGGTGCTTTCACTAGTTTTGTGTATTGCTCGTTAAGGTTATATTTGAAGCAAGTGGGTAGTTCATCAGGATTCTCACATGAAATGGGCAGGTTGGAAAGCTAAGGTTTTCACTGGCCTTTTATTTTCCCAGTTAAGGTTCCTTCAATTTGAAAAGCAAAATACTGCGGATGCTGGATATACTCAGTCAGGCAGCAAATGTGGGGGAGAAACAGAATTAACGTTTCAGGACGATGACCTTTCGTTAGAACTGCCTTCAGTTTGATCTGATTGTGTCAGACTTTATCCACAGCCCAGGAGTTACACCCAGACATTCTGGGTTTTATCTCTGACCTGTGTTGGGTTGGTTGATGATAGCTGTGGTGATGGCAGGCACATCACAATCAATCTCTGCATCCCTGGGCTCTGCTGGTTAAGGTGGTGAGTAGCAGAGGAATGTATGGACCAGGAAAGGCCCAGGTTCGACCGTGGTCCGTGCTAAGTTAGTGGTGAATGTGCTACAGTTGCCAGTGACGCTGCATCCCAGCAATGAGTCAGCACCTCCGTAAGGGAGGGGGTAAGAAAGTGGTGTGTATATGTTGGTGCGGAGGAGGGCGGGGCGCGGTGCGGAGACCCCGGAGAGACGTATATACAGGGTCACCGCTGATATTCTGCTGGCTGACGGGGTGAAATATTAATTCTGGGTGCTGGAGTCTGTAATCCTGTAGTGAGACTGCATCATCGCTGATTGGTTCAGGAACATGAGCATGTTTCTTTTTATAATTACTTTCACCGTACTTCCCTTTGTTTTGAAATGTTTTCCCCCACCTATGTTCCCAGGCCCTGACCCACCCTTCGGTCAGTCCAACAGTCTCCTGTTCCCTTGTCTGCTTGAAGTGGGAGCAAGTAGTGTTTTGAGTTTAATATTCCCCAGCTGCATGCTGCAAATGAATCAATTAACCCTTTGTGTGTCTCTCTCTCACTCGCAGTAAAACAGAAAGTTCAGGAACTCAAGGTTCCAAAGAGGTCAAAGGCAAAACACACACCTACTACCAGGTGCTGATCGACACCAGGGACTGCCCTCATATAGTAAGTGTGAGAGTGTGGGAGCCTCCGCACCGGGGGGAGGGGCAGGGAGGGGCTGGAGACTTAACCCGGACAGTTCAGGCAGAGGTTTCTGTGTTTGAAGATATATTCTGAAAGACTAAAGGGTAAAGTTGTGACTCTCCAGGGAAACCCTGCAGACTGATAATGGGGAGTTTCCAGAATGTTCTCGGCAGCAGAAAAATCCACCCATGATCTCTGGGCTCCAAGTGAACCTCTTTTGTGAGGCAGAAGGGAAGGAATTGTGACTCAGCTACTTCCTGAAGATGGTACATTATTGTATTGAGTATGAATCATTCAGTCACTCCCCATGTCTCTGGGTTGAAGGCACTGCATTGCGGCACTGAGCTATTCAGACCAGGAGGGACTCGGCGTCTGAGTTAGCTGCTGTCGGCCAGGGCCACAGATGGAGGTTCAGCCAGGGCTTGTGTTGCTGATCTGGAAAGTGCCCATGTATGGACATTGAAAGAGGGTCAGGTTTGGGCCTGTGAAACATCCTGCCCTGCACCCTGACTGGGTTTAATCAGGAACACTGACTGAAGGGTGAGGTACCTGGGAGCAAGCAGCATCTGTGGAGCAGTAGTCCAACACCTTCAGGAGAGGAGCTGCTGACCTCAGCTAACACTGTGCTGGTGTTTATTAATATATCCCACCTTTGTGAGGCCGATTGCAGCAAACTCAGCTGCTGTGACGTTGTGTTTAACTCCCAGTGATTCAATGTGTGTCTTTTCTGTTGCAGTCTCAGAGGTCGCAGACTGAAGCAGTGACCTTTCTGGCGAACCATGATGACAGCAGAGCCCTTTACGCTATTCCAGGTAACATGGTCTAAAAGGCAGGAGGGACCCAGGACTGATCATGGCACCTATATCAATACAAGTTGTTGTTGGCCTTTACTAAGTTGGCTGACCTCCAGGGTGTGCTATGATTGGTTGCAGTGCCCCTTGGCTACATAAGAACATAAGAAATAGGAACAGGAGTAGGCCAATCGGCCCCTCGAGCCTGCTCCGCCATTCAATAAGATCATGGCTGATCTGATCCTAACCTCAAATCTAAATTCATGTCCAATTTCCTGCCCGTTCCCCGTAACCCCTAATTCCCTTTACTTCTAGGAAACTGTCTATTTCTGTTTTAAATTTATTTAATGATGTGGCTAGTGAGGGGAAAATCGGCCAGGCTTCCCATTGCTGTTTGCGTTCCTGGGCACTGCTAGGCCGTGTGAACATGTGGACAACGGGTGGGTACAGCATCAGGCTTGACTGTGATGTGCCTCCAAGTTGAATCACCTGCTGACACTCACCGTCTAGGGTCCCATGTGAAGAACGGTCACAGATGAGACCATTGGCACCTGTGGAACTTTATGCTAGTATGGAATCAATGCCTGTTGATAGGGGCAGATACCTGGCAGATGAAATTTAACGCAGAAAAATCCAAAGTGATACATTTTGGTAGGAAGAACGAGGAGAGGCAATATAAACTAGAGGGCACAACTCTAAAAGGGGTACAGGAACAGAGAGATCTGGGGGTATATGTGCATAAATCGTTGAAGGTGGCAGGGCAGGTTGAGAAAGTGGTTTAAAAAAAGCACACGGGATCCTGGGCTTTATAAATAGAGGCATAGAGTACAAAAGTATGGAGGTCACGATGAGCCTTTATAAAACACTGGTTCATCCATAACTAGAGTATTGTTTCCAGTTCTGGGCACCGGACTTTAGGAAAGGATGTGAAGGCCTTAGAGAGGATGCAGAGGAGATTTACTAGAATGATTCCAGGGATGAGGGACTTTTGTTACGAGGATAGACTGGAGAAGCTGGGGTTGTTCTCCTTGGAACAGAGACGATTGCGAGGAGATTTGATCGAGGTATTCAAAATCATGAAGGGTTTAGACAGAGTAGATGGAGAGAAACTGTTCCCATTGGCGGAAGGGTCAAGAACCGGAGGTCATAGATTTAAGGTGATTGGCAAAAGAACCAAAGGTGACACGAGGAAAAACTTTTTTACACAGCAAGTGGTTAGGATCTGGAATGCACTGCCCGAGGGGGTGGTGGAGGCAGATTCGATCATGGCCTTCAAAAGGGAACTGGATAAGTACTTGAAAGGAAAAAAATTGGAGGGCTACGGGGATAGGGCGGGGGAGTGGGACTAGTTGGATTGCTCTTGCATAGAGATGGCGCGGACTCGATGGGCCGAATGGCCTCCTTCCGTGCTGTAATCTTTCTATGATTTCTATAGGGGGAGGGTTGGAATCTGGTTTGTGAATATAGCTGTACTGTAGTTGGAGGAATCTGCACACAGCTAGTTGAACTGTTCGTATATTGGATGCAATAACCGAAGACTATGGCTGTGTTTGTAAGATCTGAACATTTGCCTTGTGTTAGGTTTAGACTACGTGAGCCATGAAGACATCCTGCCTTACAGCTCCTCAGATAGAAGCCCCATCCAGCACGAGCTATTTGAAAGATTTCTCGCGTATGACCCTGCAAAAGGTAAGTCCCAGATCGATTCGCACACAGGCACCTGTCTGCTTTGCTGCATTGTATTCTTGTCTTTGACGCTGCGAGGTCCTTTATGTAAGTTTCCAAAGATGCTGGAATTGTCTGATTTGTAGCCATGTCATAGCACTGTGTACTTTGTGGGTAACAGATTGAAGAGGGGGCAGGAGAGCTGTGTATAAGCAGGCCAGGAATAGGAGGGAGAGAATTGGTTTCCCTAAACTGTTACCGATGTAATTCAGTTTGGCTCAGTTTGCAACACTGTTTCTGCCTGCACCCCACCCCACCCCAAGAAGGTTGTGAGTCCGAGCCCCACTCTGGGACTCGAGGAAATAGTCTTAGCCGATACCCCAGTGCAGTACTGAGGGAGTGTTGCACTGTTGGAGGTGCCGTCCTTCAGATGAGATGTTGAACTGAGGCCCCCTGTGTCTGATTGTGAGGATGTTAAAATCCCGTGGTATTATTCAAAGAGCCAGGAGTTTTCCAAGTGTCCGAGTCAACATTCCCCCCTTTACACACACTCTAAACAGATTAAGCAGCCATTCATCTCATTGTTGTCTGTGGGATCTAACCTATTTGACTACATAACTCTCACTGCTCTTCAAAAATAATTCATTGTATGCTAATTGCTGTGAGGTGTTTCAGGGAGATGTGATACAGCTGTACAGGTTGTGAATAAAATTTTTGTGCTCATCAGGATGAGGGATGTTAGTGCTGGGGAATGGAACTCTCCCCATTTCAGGTACCTAGTGTCGTCAGCAAGCACTCCCAGGTTAGATATAACACAGCCAATAGTACAGAAGATGTCCCTCTACTCTGCCCTAACAATATACCTCCGAGGAGTGCTCTCGACTGCCGGTGACATTTTCCCATTGCTCACACCAGCCATCCTATGGCCTCGCTGAGTGAGATTGCCAATTGCTGCCATGTTGGAGGAACTGGACTGGGAATTCCCCAGACTTCTTTCTCATTGGACCGTCGCTGCCTGCGTAGGCTGGATTTGAACTCGGGTCCCAGGAGTGAAGGGCGACTCTCTAACCCACTATGCCACCCAGGACCCTCGCAAGAATTTTGTTCCTTTTTATATGTATTAAAATCTAGTGGGATGACCATTAAGCTTCTAGTTTGATCACTCTGATGGCTTTAGTACTAACCTGTACAGACCTTGGGAAGGTGTCTGGTTTGACCTTCAGTAAGTTCAGCCAGGGCAATAAGGACCCTAAATTAACTGCAACCTGAGCTGGGGGGAGAAAATCGGCCAATCTCCCTCCCCTGGTCACTATCGGATGCTTTCTGAAGGATAGTACAGGTATGGATGTCAGGTGAGGACAAGATTGGGATTGGCTGTAATGTTCTCCACAGTCGAATAGCGTGCTAACTCACTGTCATGGTTTATACACAAGGAATGGGAGTGCTGTATCACCTGTGGAACTGTGCCCCAGCAAGTGTCAGTGCTTTCAGGAGCGGAGGCGAGAGAACTGGCAAAAGCAAAACCTTCCAGCTGAAACTTGTGTAGTGCGATTTTCCTTGTCCGGCTGGTTTGCCCTGGCGATGTGGATCTGTGTTTAAAATGTTGCTCGTTTAATCCCCCAGCATTGCCGTTTGTAGCCAGAGACACGTTACGTGCTTGGCAGGAGAAGAACCATCCCTGGTTAGAGCTGTCTGATGTACATCGAGAAACGACAGAGAACATCCGTGTCACAGTTATCCCCTTCTACATGGGCATGCGGGTAAGGCTGCCTCGTCTGCTTGCAGGGCACCAGGGGTTCCTAATGTTGGGACTAACCATGTTTTGGTGAAACTCACTATTAAATTTAACGTTCTCCCATTTTGCAGTTGCCAGTTTAGCACAGGTCCTATAAATGGTTTTGGTGTAAACTTGTGTGAAGGTGCAATTACACTGTCATTGAATTGAATGATCACAAACACCTGGTCCATGTAGCTCAGAATGAACCCTGGATCTGTTACATGGGCTACAAGTTTAGTCCAAGTTATCCACCAATTGAGGTGCTCGCTTCAGTGAGCATGTTACAAGCCTGTGCTGGTTTCTCCCTCTCATGGACCCTCCAGCACTTGCTGGGTGATGACTGCTGGAACTGTCCTGTGCTCACCAATCGGCTCATAACCAGATGTTGTGAATGTTGATGCTGAAATATTCCGATTGGAGAGAATCTTATTTGAGATCTACCATTTCCTCTTGCATTAATAGAACAGAAGTTGGTGAGGGTGGATTGGAGTACCAGTATGCTGTAGGACAACAACAGCAACTTGTATTTACATAGCACCTGTAACGTCCCATGGCTCTTCACTGGGGAGATAGATGGTACAACAGAAGCCAAGTCATGGAGGGAGAGATTAGGAGGGGTGACTGAAAGTTTAGTCAAAAAGAAAGGTTCGTGAAGTGGAGAGGAGACGGGGCTTGTTGGGGGGAGTTCTAGAGAGTAGGGAGATGGCTGGAAGCTCCACCACCAATGGTGGGCTGGAGGATGCTCTTAAATCTTCACTCGGGCGGGACTAGAGAGTGAGGGGGGAAATGTAAGGCTGGAGGAGACTACAGAGAAATGATGGAGTGAGGCTACAGAGGGATTTGAAGATGAGGACTTTAGATTTAATGTATCGGAGGACAGGAAGCCACTAGTTTAGTGAGGATGGGTAATGACCAGTGGGACGTAGTGTGGGACAGGGTACAAGTAGCTGAGCTTTGACAGGTTGGAGTCTGTGGAGGATGGGAGGCTAGCAAAGAGAGTAATGGGTTAACCAAGTCTCGGTGATGAGCATTGTTAAGGGTTCCCGGAACAGAGGGTCTGAGCCAGGGGCAGAGGCAAGCAGTTGGAGAGTGAAAGAGGTCTTGATGTGGCTAGAACCTGGGGTTTGAAACTCAGTTCTGGAATGAACACGTTAAGATCTTGCATGGTCTGATTCACTCGGAACAAGTGGCTGGGAGGGAGATGGGGTCAATGGAAGGAGAGCCAGGGCTTATGGCAGTGGCCGGTAATGATGGCGTTGACTTTGTAAAGGAACTTTTATCACCTCAATAACTGGATTTGTACAAGGGACTGTTTGCAGTGCTTCAGTGGAAAGAGGTTGCAGTTTGCAGTGTTGCTGCTGTGGAAGTAAGTGTGTGTCCTGTGTAAAAGTTGCGAACTGTTTTCAAAGTTTTTCACTCAAATTCTTACAATGCTCAATTTAATTGCAGGAAGCACAGAATTCCCATGTATATTGGGTAAGTAATGCCCTTACTTAACATGATTAATGTGGTTAATGCCATTGAATGTCTGTGTGTATTACTCATCCCCAGTGCTGGGAATCAAAGCCATAAGACTGAAGGGGTGATGCTGCATTCAAGCACATAGAGAAAAGTTGGAGTAAAGCCCATCTTGGGGAGGGGAGGGGAGGGGTGGGGTCATGAGCCTGTAGCATGAAACTACCCCTCGTTTTTCTCAAGAAGCCATGGCGATGGCTGATGTGGATGGAAAAAGTCTCACGGGTGCAGTCGGGGCTCCTGTACGGGATTAGGGTTAACTTGCATCAGAGTAAAGAGCGTTTAACTCTATATGGCATAGTTCTACTCGACCTGAGAGGCACACTGCTCCATTTCCCATTACTGAAATCCCACACTTTAGGTACAGCATTCTCGACGATAACCCTGGGTTAAAGCCTGGCTGCTTCGTGAATGCAGCAACCTAACAGGTACAATATGCCTGATAATGCAGGGCGTTTAGAGATAGAAGAGCACCTGGTATGGACAGTCACTCTAAGGCACGTTCCCTTTGTATAAAGGAGGCTCCCTCTGATTCATTGTGAGGCTCTGTCACATTGTCTCTCTCCTCAGTGGCGGTACTGCATCCGGTTGGAGAACCTCGGAACAGAAGTTGTTCAGCTCCGGGAAAGGCACTGGCGAATATTCAGTCTGTCTGGGACACTGGAGACGGTGCGAGGCAGAGGGGTAGTGGGCAGGGTGAGTACCAGTGCGATGTGTTAATTGTATCTGTGATTTATATCAATTATTGTTAATTGTATTCAGGTGGTGCATATCAACTGGGGACTCTTGTATCCATATATGAGAGCTGATCTAGGGTGTGGGGGTAATGTGGAGCTCTGTGAATAAATACTTAGAAGCAAATGAAGTCCAGGCTCTAGTATTCTATCCTTCACTGGGCTATCCAGCTTAGAACACTCTACCGATTGATGCCAGCTCTCTCTGCATTCCTTTTACTGTCTTATACTCCATGGTGATCAACTCTGAAGTCCAGTACGGGTGTTTAGGGTGGAACACGTCCCGAGCTCCAGTTCGGAAATATTTGTGAATATTAAGGACAGCAATACACCTGAACCCCGGGGACTGACTGACCGCACGCACCTGAACCCCGGGGACTGACTGACCGCACGCACCTGAACCCCGGGGACTGACTGACCGCACGCACCTGAACCCCGGGGACTGACTGACCGCACGCACCTGAACCCCGGGGACTGACTGACCGCATGCACGCACCTGAACCCCGGGGACTGACTGACCGCACGCACCTGAACCCTGGGGACTAACTGACTGACCGCACGCACCTGAACCCCGGGGACTGACTGACCGCACGCACCTGAACCCCGGGGACTGACTGACCGCACGCACCTGAACCCCGGGGACTGACTGACCGCACGCACCTGAACCCCGGGGACTGACTGACCGCACGCACCTGAACCCCGGGGACTGACCGACCGCACGCACCTGAACCCCGGGGACTGACTGACTGCACGCACGCACCTGAACCCCGGGGACTGACTGACCGCACGCACCTGAACCCCGGGGACTGACTGACCGCACGCACCTGAACCCCGGGGACTGACTGACCGCACGCACCTGAACCCCGGGGACTGACTGACCGCACGCACCTGAACCCCGGGGACTGACTGACCGCACGCACCTGAACCCCGGGGACTGACTGACCGCACGCACCTGAACCCCGGGGACTGACTGACCGCACGCACCTGAACCCCGGGGACTGACTGACCGCACGCACCTGAACCCCGGGGACTGACTGACTGACCGCACGCACCTGAACCCCGGGGACTGACTGACTGACCGCACGCACCTGAACCCCGGGGACTGACTGACTGACCGCACGCACCTGAACCCCGGGGACTGACTGACTGACCGCACGCACCTGAACCCCGGGGACTGACTGACTGACCGCACGCACCTGAACCCCGGGGACTGACTGACTGACCGCACGCACCTGAACCCCGGGGACTGACTTACTGACCGCACGCACCTGAACCCCGGGGACTGACTGACCGCACGCACGCACCTGAACCCCGGGGACTGACTGACCGCACGCACGCACCTGAACCCCGGGGACTGACTGACCGACCGCACGCACCTGAACCCCGGGGACTGACCGCCCGCCCGCACGACAACAATTTCTTGCATTTATATAGCGCCTTTAACGTAGTAAAATGTCCCAAGGTGCTTCACGGGAACGATTATCAAACAAAATTTGACACCGAGCCACATAGAGATATTAGGACAGGTGGCCAAAAGCTTGGTCTAAGATCTCGGTTTTAAGGAGTGCCTTAAAGGAGGAGAGAGAGGCGGAGAGTTTTAGGGAGGGAATTCCAGAGCTTGGGGCCGAGGCAGCTGAAGACACGTCCGCCAATGGTGGAGCGAAGAATATCGGGGATGCATGAGGCCAGAATTGGAGCAGTGCAGAGATCTCGGAGGGTTGTAGGGCTGGAGGAGGTTACAGAGATAGGGAGGGGTGAGGCAGTGGAGGGATTTGAAAACAAGGATTAGAATTTTAAAATTGAGGTGTTCCCGGAATAAGAGCCAATGTTGGTCTGCAAGCACGGGGTGATGGGTAAACGGGACTTGGTGCGAGTTAGGATACAGGCAGCAGAATTTTATACACCTGAACCCTGGAGACTGAGTCCACTTGCATTCTCCAGGGACTGGGTGTACATCACTTTGATTCCTCTAATGTGACCTGGGCTTTAATCCAAACATGCCTTACAGATAAATGGGAGGACCCAGGCATTGAGCAGTAAACGCTCCTGGTGTGTGTATCTGACCTTTTGTAGTTGTAAACAGTGAGAAATTAAATGTTACGGTGTGTTGTTGTGAGTCATCCGAGAGCTGATTTGTGTTTTATCTGGGACACCTGCTTCCATCGGAAAGGGGATTGGGAAACCTGCCGTGTGAGGAGATTAAAGTGTTAATGGTTGTCACGGGACAATGGGTGCGGAGTTACTGTCTGTCTCTCGGCTGCAACGTAATTATCACATTGTGCTCAGTACACCCAGCGATAGACGGGTACAGTCATCACACATGCTCCTCTAACAAGCTGTTCTTTCTGTCAGTTCCTTTTTTCCATTATCAAATACACATTGCAAGTAGCAATGGTACTTTCTGCCCCAGTTAGGTTTACTGGCAGAACTGTTTGTAAATTTCTAAAATATAATACAGATGCTCAAACTCTACTTTTTAAAATAAAACTCTTTATTTTAATACTTTGCCCCAGTGTCTCCTGGTGTGGAGGTATTGCTTAGCAAATTTTATTTGTGAATTTTCATCGGTACGGCAAATGTCAGAACTGGCGTCTCAAGGGACTTAATGAAAGGATATACTCCTATACTTAACATGGGGAAAGAAAATAAACCTCAGAACATTACTGTCGGTTACTCCAGGGCAGGAGGATGAGAGGCAACAGTATCGGGCTGCGAGGGGCGAATTTAGAATAGATGTAGGGAAATGTCCCTTACACTGGGTGATCCAGAGCTGGAACAGGGTTCCCAGGAAGTGCGGCTGAGGCCAGTAAATTGGAATCATTTAAATAACTGGCAGATACTGTAATGGAAAAGTAGCAGGGTTATTGTTCTGGGAGAGTGAGACAGTGGATTAAAGGCATGCCTTTATCTTGGTTGAAAGCTGGCATCCGTGGTCCAACACTGAAATTGTTCTTATTCCACTCCGAGTCAGCTCCAACCCTTCAGAAGCCCTCTATCAGTATTTGCTGCATCACTTTCACCATGCTGGATTCAGATGTAGTGTGGTACAGTAAATGAGGCACTGCTGCCGTCTCCAGGTGTCCTGAGACCTAGCAGGAAATGAGGTTACACAGGTTCCTCCTGAGACCCTGCCTATCTTTCTCTCACAGACCCTGAGACCCTGCCTGCATCACTCCTCCCCCCAAAACCCAGACCCTGCCTGCCGCCCCCCCGCCCCCCCACTCTACATACTTGCTCACAGGCCTGTTTGCAACCACCTGCAGATATCTGCTCGTGTAACTATGGCTCAGAGCAAACAATCCTGCTGCGTTCCTGTGCTTATATTCCTGCACCTAATGGGTTATGATCCTGAAATATTTGTACTGTTGAAGAATTTAACAAAAAGCGAGCTTGTAACTAATCAAGTACAAGTTAATCTAAATAGCTGATGTGATTTAATGTACAACTTCCTCTGGTTAATGTGCTACTGAGAAGTCAAGAGGGTCAATTGAATATTAACGAAACCCATTTACCCGTAATAATGAGATTAAAATAATGAATTTCGAGGTGTATTTTAATTGGAGTGTCAGCACAGCAGGGTGTGTTGTGGAGAAGGTGTAGTGTCGATTCACAGAGGATTGTAGCTGTGATGTGAGACTTTGGGGAAAACGATGGCTGTTTTCACTGGAGCAGAGACGGTTAAAGGGAGATTTAATCGGGTTCAAAATTAGGAAATGGTTCGAGATTCGTAAATAGAGAGAGATTATTTAAACGCTGGTGAATCTGTCACAAGGAGGCACGGACTGAGGATCATCACTAGAAACTCAAAGGGGGAAATATTTTCACACACAGGTTTATTAGGTTTAGGAATACATTATCACAAGGGGCTATTGGAGTGGAGTTAATCAAAGCATTTAAGATTGAATCTACCCTGGACCTTTTTCACAACAGACCCCACTCTGCTGACGGAGATAACATGTTTTGTGATTATTATTGGAATGCCACTATTACAAGGAAATGGGATTAGATAGATCCAATAGGGGATCTAGCTTGGGCACAGGCACGATGGCCTCCTCCTGTGCTGAGATTCCTCTCTGCTTTCCCCGGTGATGCGAATACTGATGCAGAGCTCCGGGGAGGGGTGCAGCATATTGAAGTGTGTTTAGTTCTGTGATCTTTCTCACTCCATTATTGATCTCGAGTTCCCACTGTGTGGAAACTACTAGGATGACACCCAGCTCTGCCTCCCCACCATCTCTCACCTCCCCACCATCTCTCACCTCCCCACCATCTCTCACCTCCCCACCATCTCTCACCTCCCCACCATCTCTCACCTCCCCACCATCTCTCACCTCCCCACCATCTCTCACCTCCCCACCATCTCTCACCTCCCCACCATCTCTCACCTCCCCACCATCTCTCACCTCCCCACCATCTCTCACCTCCCCACCATCTCTCACCTCCCCACCATCTCTCACCTCCCCACCATCTCTCACCTCCCCACCATCTCTCACCTCCCCACCATCTCTCACCTCCCCACCATCTCTCACCTCCCCACCATCTCTCACCTCCCCACCATCTCTCACCTCCCCACCATCTCTCACCTCCCCACCATCTCTCACCTCCCCACCATCTCTCACCTCCCCACCATCTCTCACCTCCCCACCATCTCTCACCTCCCCACCATCTCTCACCTCCCCACCATCTCTCACCTCCCCACCATCTCTCACCTCCCCACCATCTCTCACCTCCCCACCATCTCTCACCTCCCCACCATCTCTCACCTCCCCACCATCTCTCACCTCCCCACCATCTCTCACCTCCCCACCATCTCTCACCTCCCCACCATCTCTCACCTCCCCACCATCTCTCACCTCCCCACCATCTCTCACCTCCCCACCATCTCTCACCTCCCCACCATCTCTCACCTCCCCACCATCTCTCACCTCCCCACCATCTCTCACCTCCCCACCATCTCTCACCTCCCCACCATCTCTCACCTCCCCACCATCTCTCACCTCCCCACCATCTCTCACCTCCCCACCATCTCTCACCTCCCCACCATCTCTCACCTCCCCACCATCTCTCACCTCCCCACCATCTCTCACCTCCCCACCATCTCTCACCTCCCCACCATCTCTCACCTCCCCACCATCTCTCACCTCCCCACCATCTCTCACCTCCCCACCATCTCTCACCTCCCCACCATCTCTCACCTCCCCACCATCTCTCACCTCCCCACCATCTCTCACCTCCCCACCATCTCTCACCTCCCCACCATCTCTCACCTCCCCACCATCTCTCACCTCCCCACCATCTCTCACCTCCCCACCATCTCTCACCTCCCCACCATCTCTCACCTCCCCACCATCTCTCACCTCCCCACCATCTCTCACCTCCCCACCATCTCTCACCTCCCCACCATCTCTCACCTCCCCACCATCTCTCACCTCCCCACCATCTCTCACCTCCCCACCATCTCTCACCTCCCCACCATCTCTCACCTCCCCACCATCTCTCACCTCCCCACCATCTCTCACCTCCCCACCATCTCTCACCTCCCCACCATCTCTCACCTCCCCACCATCTCTCACCTCCCCACCATCTCTCACCTCCCCACCATCTCTCACCTCCCCACCATCTCTCACCTCCCCACCATCTCGTCTGACATCCAGTCCTAGATGAGCCATCATCCTCGTACCCTGTAGCTGACTCCATCCACTCCCCTGCCACTGTCTCAGGCTGAACCAGACTGTTCACAACCTTGGTGTCCTATCCAACCCCAAGCTAAGCTTCCAACCCCAACACTAAGGCTACCTAATTCTACCTCCTTAGTGTTACCTGCCTCCATCCCTACCTCAACTCTTTTGCCGTTGATGCGCTCACTGTGCCTTTGTGACCTCCAGAATCAACTATTCCAATGCTCTGTTGGCTGGTCTCCCATCTTCCACCTTTTACAAACATCAGTTCATTCTAAACTCTGCTGCCTGTATCCTATCCTGCTCCGTCTCCCTCACCCATCACCCCTGTCCTCGCTGACCTACATTGATTCCTGGTCCCTAATACTTCAAATTTAAATGTATTTTTTGTGTCTCTCTCCCTGACCAGGAGCCGGTTTTGTCGAAGGAGCAGCCTGCGTTTCAGTACAGCAGCCATGTCTCACTGCAGGCTCCCAGTGGTCACATGTGGTGAGTAATCCTTTAGCTGTGGTGTAAAGGTCAGGTCTAGAATCATCGCTTCGCTGTTCAGTATCTGCCGCATCACGCAGACTGCCTGGTTTCTGTGAAATGAAACCCATCAGAGAGTAGGGGTAGTGTCTCTGCACAAAAATAAGCTGTACTTGGTGTGAGTGGCCTGCTCCTCCGATGGGCCACCTCGTTAACCAGTGAGGGGCTGAGCCATGCAGAGTTGGGGGGTCCCAGCCTCGATTCCAATGTCTGCGCTGAGTTAGTCCATCTCAGCAAGGTTGCTTCAATTGATCTCCGTGCCCTGAATTAGCGAGCGTGCAAACAGCCAGGGTTCCAGCTGCTGATCACTAACTGGGAACTCCTGCTGGTATTTGAGTGTTTGTCTGTATCCAGGGTCTGCCTCATGATTGGGGTGGGGCCCTTCCCATGACTGCATTCTTTGAGGTGTGAGTGTGAGCACATTGCCTGGACACCAGGTGAGGACAGGATCGGGCCTGGATACAAATCCTCCATTGTTGAATATCCTGACTGTACTCACTGAGCTCACACATGATGAATGGCCTTTTGAGGTGCCTGGACCCTGTGGTACTGTACCTCAGTAAGAGTCAGCACCTTCAGGGCAGGAAGGGAGAAAATGTTAAATTATGAAAAATATTTTACTGGCTATTTGTAACCGTTGATAGATTTGAAAAACTTAAAATTTATTACTGCAGAGTGTTGAGTCACCTGTGTTGGAGATCTTCAATAAGCAAATTGGATCACTTCACCACAATCAAAAGTTTGTTTAGTATCCTTTGGCTTAACTCTGCAGCACTTTCTTATTTTGGTGCCTGTGACATCCTGAGTCCCTGCTACCCCAGACCTGAAACATTGTTAAATGGCTCCGTGTTACCAGCTATCCTGATTTTATCACTTCCCCCTGCATCTGCAGACTCAACTATTCCAATGCTCTCCGGCCCGACCTCCCATTTTCCACCCTCCATAAATTTCAGCTCATCTAAAACTCTGCTGCCCTGTATCCTAACTTGCACCAAGTCCCGTTCACCCATCACCCCCTGTGCTCACTGACCTACATTGGCTCCCGGTTCGGCAATGCCTCGATTTTTAAAATTCTCATCTTCATGTTCAATTCCCTCCATGGCCTCGCCCCTCCCCATCTCTGTAACCTCCTCCAGTCCTCTCTGTAACCTCCTCTGTGCTCCTCCAGTCCATCTCTGTAACCTCCTCTGTGCTCCTCCAATTCCGGCCTCTTGTACATCCCCAATTTTAATAGCTTCAGCTGCCTAGGCTCTGGAATTCCCTCTCTAAACCTCGCTGCCTCTAGGAACACAGGAACAGGAGTAGGCCATTTAGCCCCTCGAGTCTGTTCTGCCATTCAATGAGATCATGGTGATCTGTGACCTAACTCTCCACCTCTCTCTCCTTTTAAGATGCTCCTTAAAACCTACCTCTTTGACCAAGCTTTTGGTCACCTGTCCTAATATCTGCTTATATGGCTCGGTGTCAAATTTTGTTGATAAACGCTCCTGTGAAGCGTTTTGGGACGTTTTACTATATTAAAGGCGCTATATAAATGCATGTTGTTGCTGGTTTCCCAAATCAAGTACACTCACCAGCTCACTACTGGCCTCTGGTATCACTGATTTTTTAAAAAACCTCATCCAACATGGGTCTTGTTCACCTTTTGGGCTCTAGCCCCGTGGGTCAGTTTGGGTAAATTAAGGTGCTTTTAGGTTTCAGCCCCCCCACTGACAGCAAGCCCATGGTCTCTTGCTATGGGTGCAGTATAAACCACCTGACTTGCCTTGATCCAGCAGCCAAGGTGCACTTTCTCCTGAGTCTCAAGATGCTGGCAGATTTGGTGCCTGGGCTTCTGCCTGTATTGAGAACAGTATTGGATGGAAATGGAAACTCGGGAGAGACCCACCAGGAGGCAGGCTGTCCTGAAACTAGCACTGGGATGGAAACAAAAACTGAAAATGCTGGAAATACTCAGCAAGTCAGGCAGCATCTGTGGAGAAAGAAACAGAGTTAACCTTTCAGGTCGATGGCCTTTCGCGGATGATCTTTCCACAGATGCAGCCGGACTTGCTGACTATTTCCAGCATTTTCTGTTTTTGTTTCAGATTTCCAGTGTCCGCAGTATTTTGGATTGGAATGTTTACAGTGTTTTCACACGTGCTGGTTTAGTTTGCTTTCTGAGAGCCAGCTCTCTGTATTAACAGTAAAGCTTCTTCCTTTATCCTGTCACTAGAGTCATAGAGTCAGGTTTCTGTGGGTTTATGGTTTTGCTGCTGGTTCAAGCAGAGGCCCAGAGTCTGAGCTAACTGAGCCTGTGTAAAATAGCGCCAGTGTCCCAAAGCACACTCAATTTACAAAAACTACCATGCAAATCAGACGGCTGTTGAATATGCACTAACTGTTCAATAAGGTGCTCGGAGGCGTTTGAAGTCTGACTCGGAGCAGATAGCGATGGTGGGATCAGGATAGGAGAGAATGGTTCACCACAACTTCCCCCAGTCATTTGCATTAATCAGTAAACATGGCCAAGACCATCACTATAAGGTAATAGGACTTGTTTATATAGGAGCTACAGAAGATGTGATGTCTTATTCAATTGTAAACAATTTTACAACACCAAATTATAGTCCAGCAATTTTATTTTAAATTCACAAGCTTGTGAATTTAAAATAAAATTGCTGGACTATAACTTGGTGTTGTAAAATTGTTTACAATTGTCAACCCCAGTCCATCACCGGCATCTCCACATCATGTCTTATTCAGTAATGTAGTTAACAAACTGATTCACTGATCGAGAATGAATCTGCAAGTGAGGGATGGGGCTCTTCTCATTACTCTATTTGAGGTGTTTAAGTGATGGTGCAATTCCTTTGTTTCTTGATTAAAGCCGCTGAACTTAGGTTCATTTCAAAGGCTGTCTGGATCCTGCTGGCTGGTCCCTATTATGTGACTATTAGCCCTATTTTTTTTTCTTTATTCGTTCATGGGATGTGGGCGTCACTGGCAAGGCTGGCATTTATTGCCCATCCCTAATTGCCCTTGAGAAGGTGGTGGTGAGCTGCCTTCTTGAACCGCTGCAGTCCATGTGATGAAGGTTCTCCCACAGTGCTGTTAGGAATGGAGTTCCAGGATTTTGACCCAGCAACGATGAAGGAACGGTGATGTATTTCCAAGTCAGGATGGTGTGTGACTTGGAGGGGAACGTACAGGTGGTGGTGTTCCATGTTCCTGCTTCCTTTAACCTTCTAGGTGGTAGAGGTTGCGGTTTGGGAGGTGCTGTCAAAGAAGCCTTGGCGAGTTGCTGCAGTGCATCCTGTGGATGGTACACACTGCAGCCACAGTGCGCTGGTGGTGAAGGGAGTGAATGTTTAGGGTGGTGGATGGGGTGCCAATCAAGCTGGCTGCTTTGTCCTGGATGGTTTCGAGCTTCATGAGTGTTGTTGGAGCTGCACTCATCCAGGCAAGTGGTGAGTATTCCATCACACTCCTGACTTGTGCCTTGTAGATGGTGGAAAGTCTTTGGGGAGTTAGGCTCTTGTAGTCACATTTTTTATATGGTTGGTCCAGTTAAGTTTCTGGTCAACGGTGACCCCGAGGATGTTGATGGTGGGGGATTCGGCGATGGTAATGCCGTTGAATGTCAAGGGGAGGTGGTTAGACTCTCTCTTGTTGGCGATGGTCATTGCCTGGCAGTTGTCTGGCATGAATGTTACTTGCCACTTATCAGCCCAAGCCAGGATGTTGTCCTGGTCTTGCTGCATGCGGGCTCGGACTGCTTCATTATCTGAGGGGTTGCGAATGGAACTGAACACTGTGCAATCATTAGCGAACTTCCCCATTTCTGACCTTGGGACGGAGGGAAGGTCATTGATGAAGCAGCTGAAGATGGTTGGGTCTAGGACACTGCCCTGAGGAACTCCTGCAGCAATGTCCTGGGGCTGAGATGATTGGCCTCCAACAACCACTACCATCTTCCTTTGTGCTAGGTATGACTCCAGCCACTGGAAAGTTTTCCCTCTGATTCCCATTGACTTCAATTTTACTAGGGCTCCTTGGTGCCACACTCAGTCAAATGCTGCCTTGATGTCAAGGACAGTCACTCTCACCTCACCTCTGGAATTCACCTCTTTTGTCCATGTTTGGACCAAGGCTGTAATGAGGTCTGGAGCCTAGTGGTCCTGGCGGAACCCAAACTGAGCATCGGTGAGCAAAAGGGGGATAAGGAAACTGGCTTCAGCAGTGTAAACACAGGTAGCTAATTCAGACAGCCCTGCAATCCGCACTGAACAAGTGTCAGTGTAAAGCAGCCCTTGCATTGCTGTACACGACCTCTGCTGTTGCTGTGGTAGAGCCTCCTATCAGTAGTGAAAACCCTTCCTCAGCCAGCACATGAATGGGCCCTTACTAATCTGGGGAATGTTTGAGTCTGTGTGTAAGCTTTACTTACCTCTTCATCCATTGTTTGAATCAATCTAATCCATTTCTTAAAGTCTGTTCACTGTTTTATTTGCGATTTTGGTATTCAATCTTTGAGTACAAGGTGTATGAGATATTACTTATGTACCGACCCTTCCCTCCATGACCTCTTCATCCTCAATGTGGAAATTAGGTTTCTCTTATAATCCAACCCAATTTTCTCAGCCCACTTACTCCTCCCCAGTTCAGTGTAATCTTGCGGATTTATTCCCAGCTGTTCATGCGTTTCAGCCTGCTCTTGCTCAGAATTAATCTGCTGGTGGACACGGGTGAGGATTAAAACCAGGGAGAGGACTGAGTGGTTTTGGAAAATAAGGAAAGATAATGAGTAGGAGTGAAAAAGATAAGAGATGCTGGTCGCTCCCTGTCCCCGCAGGTCGCGCTCCCTGAGCCTTTTATAGGGCCGTTATGCCCGCGTTGTTCCCTGCGGGGTTGCGGTCTGGACCGTTGTTCCCTGCGGGGTTGCGGTCTGGACCGTTGTTCCCTGCGGGGTTGCGGTCTGGACCGTTGTTCCCTGCGGGGTTGCGGTCTGGACCGTTGTTCCCTGCGGGGTTGCGGTCTGGACCGTTGTTCCCTGCGGGGTTGCGGTCTGGACCGTTGTTCCCTGCGGGGTTGCGGTCTGGACCGTTGTTCCCTGCGGGGTTGCGGTCTGGACCGTTCAGTAGTGGTAGTCACCTATGTGTGGAGCGATGGTGATTCATACACTCCTCTTTTGTAGGAAATATAACGTTTTCACTGAGGGGGTGGGGGCGGGCTCCATATTGCGTTATTCCCCCATGCCGTGTACTCCAGGAGTTCCTGATCTCTCATTACTCTCCAGGATTGGCAATTTAAGAAATCTGCAAAAATTAGATTTAAAGCAAATATATCTGACTGTCAAATAAACCGGGCTAGTCCTAGTTTCCATGAATCATTGAGATAGCTGGTCTCAGCTGGAACAGCAGTGAGAGTGGGGTGGGGGGGAGAAGAGACTAGAGTTGACAGGGCTATCCGGGGTTAGGGAGGAGCAAATCAGCCAGCTTTGCTTGATCCTTAACCAGTGTCTCCTACTGGGCTTGGCTGTGGTGCACCCACGGTTGTGTTCTGCTGATACTCACCGTCTGGGTCATACATGAAGAGCAGGTACTTGGGTGGGGTATCGGTGGGTGTTCATCAAACCATAGCCCAGCAAGAGTTTATACCTTCAGAAGAAAAATAAATCTCAATTGTACAAGCTGGTGCCTGTGCTGTGGGATTGAAGGAAATGGTGTAGACGTTAAGTGTGTGTGTGTGTATACACAAGCCCTGGTAATGCAGTACAAGCTGTAGACTGTTAGCTCAAATCAGAGCGCTGAATGTTAAAAGCTGCAAGAAGGCCCCACAAACACATCCAAACTTACACCATTCCCTGTGAAAAGAGAACTCCAAATGGTAAACTTGTCTGTTATGTCGTGTTCTTGGAGTAGTTCGGGGGACGGGACAGATGGTAGATGCTCTCTGGTTTTAGAAATAATCCCATGTCTTGGGTCTCTACTACTCTAGCCCAGAGACCCTGACTCCTTCCTGGTTCCACGTCTCCCCTCCAGTACCTCACTCAAGTGGCCATTCTTCAGGTGTGATGCCAAAGAGAGTGTGGGCTGGATATTCAACCATGGAGAGCATAATGTCCTCACACATCCTCTCGAGCAGAGGTCGCTAGAGCTGGAGGCCTGAGAGTTTTTTCCTTCCTAGCCCAATTTCCAGCTTAGCTGAGATCAGCTAATTCAGCAGAGACTGGGGATGGACCTTGCGACATTGTAACCTGTGACCTGCGACCTTCTGCTCCACAAGGTTCAGCCGCTGCCATATCCAGCTGAATCATGGAGGAAGGTATCATTTATCTGTTAGAAAGATGATTGGTTTGGAGAGAGAATTCTTCATTACCTGAGCCTGTCCAGGAATACTATGTTACCTGATGGAGCTAGGAATTAACCCTTCCCTTTAATTTAAACCCCAGCCTATCCCCTCCCCTCCTTACCAAACCTGCTCCTGCTATTGCTAAGCAGCTGTAAGTAGCCAGGAGCTGTTTCCAGAGGCTGACAGTTGTCTCTGCATTCCACAGGGGTTCCTATCGCTTTGAGAGAGCCAACCGGAGTCTCCTCGATGTTCGCATTCCACCATTCTCCCTCGAAAGCAAGAACGACGACTCTCCCAATGGGTTCTTGCCTGGCCCGTTCACCACCTTACCCTGAGCACGAGCAGGCTGATACAGTCACATACTTTTTATAGAGATAGAAGGATGGAGGTGACAAGGGACTTTGAGGAAATGGGTTTGGGCTGTTTCAGTCTAGTGGACTTCATTCCACTTTATAGCAGTGCAGTTAGATTTAGCAATAACCAGGCTACCTCATTCAGACATGAGCAGGAAGGACTGGGAAATGGAGTGGAGTGTGTCCTATAATTAAAATAAAGCTGAGCTTGGAGTTAAGGTACATGCAGCCAATGGAAGGAGAGCTTTGTTTAGAATCTATGTAATGTATTAAAAAATCTTATGTCTACAAAAGTGTTCTTACATTTTTGTCACTTTTTTATGTCAACTTTTTGTATTATAAATTCCAGTGTCCATATTTATAAAGGGAACCGCCCATGTAAACCTATGTTGTAATTACACCATCGAGCCAGTGGAGGGGCTGTAGCTTCAGTTTGCGTCTCCCAGATCCTCGGCCTGGACTACCCAAAAACTCCTCATATGAATAATATGGAATCAAAATATTATTTAAAAAAGGGCAAAATGTATGACTTTAGAATGGGGACTGAGTTACATCTGTGAACCATGGTCCCATTATCCCCCGCCCTTTAGCCCTGCTTCACCTGAAGACCACACTGGGTTATTACTCCTTGGATGTTGACTAACGCTGCACTATAACCAGCCTAGAGCACTGCATTCTATATTATAGCTAACCTCGAAAGCATGGTGAAAATGGGAGAGAGACGGGAATCGGGGAGGGGGTTGGGGGTGTGGAGGTGGGCTTACTGGCTAAGGAGAAGCAGCTGAGAAAGGAGCACGTGAGCTCTTTGCACTTGTTAGAGGGGCAGGGGAGGGGTTATCTTCGCATTCCAGGGTGATCCTGGTGTAGTGGGCAGTTTTGGCAGAGGAGAGCAGGGCCTGAAGGCACTTGATGTGGTGCAGCCAGATCTGGTAATGGACGGCTAAACCTTTTGTGTGCCAGCAAGCATGGCATTCTGTTGAATATGACACAGAGAGCAGTGCATATGGCTCCCTTTTTTTATTGACACTCCATGCTACTCACTAGTGCAAAGCAGAGCATGGTGGTATCACTGGGATTTCAGTACAGTGTAACGGTGGGTGGGTGAGTGAAATGTTTGCATTGTAACCGTTTGAACTGTGATAAATAAGCAGCAGTACAATTCTGCCCCACCAAACTTAGGTTGTGACAAGAGAAAGCATTTTCAACTGTATAACTCTGGGAGACAGTACTGGTGGGTACAGGTCTGTCACTGGGTCCAGTACTGGTGGGTACAGGTCTGTCACTAGGTCCAGTACTGGTGGTACAGGTCTGTCACTAGGTCCAGTACTGGTGGGTACAGGTCTGTCACTAGGTCCAGTACTGGTGGGTACAGGTCTGTCACTAGGTCCAGTACTGGTGGGTACAGGTCTGTCACTATAACTGGTACAGTACTGGTGGGTACAGGTCTGTCACTGGGTACAGTACTGGTGGGTACAGGTCTGTCACTGGGTCCAGTACTGGTGGTACAGGTCTGTCACTATAACTGGTACAGTACTGGTGGGTACAGGTCTGTCACTGGGTCCAGTACTGGTGGGTACAGGTCTGTCACTATAACTGGTACAGTACTGGTGGGTACAGGTCTGTCACTGGGTCCAGTACTGGTGGGTACAGGTCTGTCACTAGGTCCAGTACTGGTGGTACAGGTCTGTCACTTGGTACAGTACTGGTGGGTACAGGTCTGTCACTGGGTCCAGTACTGGTGGGTACAGGTCTGTCACTGGGTCCAGTACTGGTGGGTACAGGTCTGTCACTAGGTCCAGTACTGGTGGGTACAGGTCTGTCACTAGGTCCAGTACTGGTGGGTACAGGTCTGTCACTATAACTGGTACAGTACTGGTGGGTACAGGTCTGTCACTGGGTACAGTACTGGTGGGTACAGGTCTGTCACTGGGTCCAGTACTGGTGGTACAGGTCTGTCACTATAACTGGTCCAGTACTGGTGGTACAGGTCTGTCACTGGGTCCAGTACTGGTGGTACAGGTCTGTCACTATAATTGGTACAGTACTGGTGGGTACAGGTCTGTTACTATAACACGGGTACAGTACTGGTGGTACAGGTCTGTTACTGAGCTCTGCAGGTGGGGGGAGAATTACTGGTGGCAGCAGTTTAAGGGGATGGATTAAGAGTATCAGACAGGACTGTACCACTCATCGCTAATGCTGCATTGTCACCAGTACATTAAATAAGCCCAGATACAGACGTACTTACTCTGCTGAATCAAAAGACCCATTGGAATGTACAGCAGTTAGTGTGTTAGCTTGTTACCCTGGATCAGCAGATAGTAATCGCTCTGACTCAGAAGGTTGTGTATTTGTGCCACACTCCAGAATATGAGCTAATCCGGGCCGATAGGTCAGTTCTGAGGGAGTGCTGCATTGTAGGTGTCGAGCTTTTTATAAGAGATTGGATCGAGACCCCCCATCGGCCTGTTCAGGTGGATGCTAAAGATTCCACGTTACAATTTGAAGAAGAGCGGGGATTTCTCCATGTGTCTTGGCAACGTTCTTCCCTCAACCAACACCACCAAATACAGGTTAACCACTCCTTCATCCACACCTGTACAATACGGTCTACTCCAACTCAGTGTATCTCCCGCGGGGCAGTAGACTTTGAATCCGTTATATGTCCCGTTTGCCCAAGCCAGTCTTATCCAGGGATTATTCAGTCATGGTACTCACTGAATGTCGCGGGCTGTACCACTCTCAGCTACACAATTTCCAATGCAAGCTTGTAGGTCTGTGTCCTGTGGATTTGTAGAAGTTTTAGTGCTGTTTTCTCCTGGGTAGCTCAGTGGGTGGATGTGCTAGTTGCACAGTGTGGACTGACACACACACACACACACACACACACACAGGCCCCATATAGGTCCCAAGCTCTGCCATCGGACAGTGCTGATCCAGTCAGGGTGGTGGGCGTATCATCAACAGCCCCTAGAAAGATTAGCCAGCATTCTACTCCGATCGGGGTGGGGGACAGAAGCTCAGACCACTGCTGCTGATAAAACTGATGGGTGGGGGTTGGAGGAGGAGGAGTAAAGGGAGCAATGTGAATTGGGGTGGGAATGGTGGTGCAGTGTTATAGAGGGAGAGTGGGGCTGTACAGGTCCAACTATAGACTGTCTCAGTAGGCGGGCGCTGAGAGGGCCTGAGGTTACCGAGGCTTTGGGTGATATTCTGGGGCTGCGCTGAAGAGGAGTAGACGGTATTGCTGCTGCTTATTGCTTTTTCCGCCTTCCGCAGGGGCTCGTACACTTTCCAACGGGCAGACACCAGCACCTTCGACGTTTCCATCCCGTCCTTTTCTCTCGAGAGCAGTACTGAGGACGATGGGCCCTTCGCTTCCCTGGTCTGAATATTTGGCTCTAGCAATTGGTCGAGTAACTAAACACAGTCTGCACGCAGGATACGGCCTCACACCAGAGCAGAGGTAGACCATCCCGAGAGACAGTGCTGGGGCACACCACCATCCCACACACAGGAACACATCATAACTAGTTATGCATGGACCTTTAAACACAAGCACACTCAGTGTTGGGTTCTATTGTGAGGGTTTATATCCGTGGGGCTGCGGTTGTCTGTGAGATGCTGTCGCATTTGTCTGACATCGCGAAGCTGTTGTTGATTAACCAGCTCTAACCAGACTCATCCTGATTCATTTGACCTTGTTTGTAATGTGCTCCAAGTGTTTGGGTTCACAGTGTGGGGGCAGTGATGTGGGGGTACTGACTGTACCTCAGTGTTAGAACCTTTGAAAAGCAGACTCCATACTTTAACAAATCAGTAATTGTGTTCCAACTCTCCGTGTGAACTCTAAATCTTGTGTGGAACAGTGCTGTGTACTTTTTCCCCCCTTGCTAGGGTTTTAATAAAGTCTGTACAGTGCCTGTGTGGACCAAGTCTGTACAGAACAGTGGCTGCACTTGAGGTGATGACAGCTGTTACTGGGAGCTCAGTACCGTTTGACAGTGGGTGCGTGACATCAGTGACAAACACCCAGCAGGACAGTTCTAGATTTGTTCCTTCAAACTTGGGTTGTGACTGGAGTCAGCATTTTGAAATTGATAAAATTGAGGTACATTACTGGTGGGTACAGGTCTGCCTCTGCATAACACTGGGGTACAGGTCTGTCTCTGTATAACACTGGTACGGTACAGGTCTGTCTCTGTATAACACTGGTACGGTACAGGTCTGTCTCTGTATAACACTGGTACGGTACAGGTCTGTCTCTGTATAACACTGGTACGGTACAGGTCTGTCTCTGTATAACACTGGTACGGTACAGGTCTGTCTCTGTATAACACTGGTACGGTACAGGTCTGTCTCTGTATAACACTGGTACGGTACAGGTCTGTCTCTGTATAACACTGGTACGGTACAGGTCTGTCTCTGTATAACACTGGGGTACAGTACTAGTGTGATTCGAGTGTACAATACTTGTATTAAATGATTAAATCGCCTCAGTAGCATCACTGGGGCTGGGCAGTTGACTGTAACTCAGGCCAGTTTGGTGCACATGTCACTGACCAGTCCTTTTGGGAATCTGCTGGTTTAGATGTTGTGATGATCGATCCCTCACTGTGCTGAGGTAATGCTCCATTAATGGGCAGTAAATGCAGCATCTGATGTATTGAGTCACATGGAGTGGCTGGGTTCCAGGTTTGAAGCTGTGGAGTAGGGATGCTCCAGCTCATTGCCCCTGGGTTAGGAATAGGAGAATCAACCAGGAGTCCTGCTCCTGATCGTTATGTAGTGACCCCCTACGTACGTGTGTGTGTGTGTGTGTGTGTGTACATTGGCTGAGGACAGGGTTGACCTAATTGTGATGCCTCACAAGGTTGAATATGTAGTCATGTCTGGACTCGCACCTGAAGAATAGCCACTTGGGTGAGGTATAATAAATGTTGTACTCTGCATTCTGAGTCTGCGTTAGATCGTGCCTGGGGATGCAGGCTGCCATTGTGGGGTGTTTCAGGTGTGCTGCAGTAGCTGTATTGCTCTCTGGCGATATTGCTGGTTACTCCGTGCGTGTTTATCTTTCAAAACTTGTTGAGCCTGTATGTGCCAAGCTGCTGCAGATGTTCAATGACAGGTTTAAATAAAGATTTTTTTTTGTCAAATAACGTTTCCCTTATTTTAATCCAGTAATATTTTTGTACGGGTTTAATGTGGAATCGAAGCCCTCCACACAGAGCGCCCTGTTCCTGGAGAACTGCGATGAAGGGGTACCACAGGGTCCCACCGAGGTTAAACGGAGCAGGAGGGAAGGCCAGCAAAGCAGTGGTTCAGCAATGCCGAGCCGGGCTTGTAAAAGCCGGTGGAGAGCAGGGCCGGTGGAGAGCAGGGCCGGCACAGCACTGAGCCACACAGGCAGTGTTTTGATTCTCAAGTCGTTGTTGTTAGTTGATGTGGGCCCTGCGGGGCTATTGCCTGTTCACTACAGTCGCCCCCTGAGCCCGGGAGGCTCACATTACTCACCATGTCCTACTTTCATCTCCTTTGCAGGGGAACGTTCCGCTTCGAGAGGACGGATGGTTCCCAGCTTGATGTCCGCATTCCGCCATTCTCCCTCGAGAGCAATAAAGATGACAAGGCTCCCCCTGCTGGGTACAGCTGGTAGAGCGGCGCATGCTGTGACCCTGGGCTGCAAGGGGGAAGATTCTGCCTGGAACTTTGGGGGGGAAATCGAAGGGGAAAGTCTTCCATTGCCGGCCCTTTGCAGATGTCCTGGATTCGCTGTTTAACCACTGGTTATATTACGTCTGTTTTGCTGAAAAAATAGGTTTGAAAGTGGAACGCTAGCACTGGATGATGCTCATATCGTTTAAGGAGGAAACGGAAAGGATATTGGGCGGGAGGGGAATGGGGTTTGTGATCGGAGAGCGTTG
The DNA here is from genome assembly GCF_035084215.1 of Heptranchias perlo. Taxonomy (NCBI): domain Eukaryota; kingdom Metazoa; phylum Chordata; class Chondrichthyes; order Hexanchiformes; family Hexanchidae; genus Heptranchias; species Heptranchias perlo. The sequence continues at coordinate 40,450,280 of NC_090352.1, read as the reverse complement.
GGAGGGGGAACAGGGTTCGGGTTCAGAGAACGTTGTCTGTCTTTTCAAACGTTTTTTCCACCAAATTTTGATTTTCGATTATGTTTAAAAAAAAAAGGCCGAGCAATGGGGCAGAGCAGGCTGGACTCTGGCCACCTGGGGCAGGCTGGACTCCGGCCGTCTGGACTCCGGCCACCTGGGGCAGGCTGGACTCTGGCCGTCTGAGGCTGACCGATCAGGGCCGAGTGGTGTCTGTCCTGCCTCTGGTCTCTTCCCCTGTGAGTTATTATAGATCAACAATATCTGCCAGTGTGTTAATGTGACGGGAAGATTAAATGAAATGAAAGGGTTAAAGTTGGACTTCCAGCCTTTCAATCAGAGGGAAAACGCACTGGATTTTATGCTGGAATGAATCACTCCCCTTGCTCGAAGACTGAGGCTCGCTGTTATCTCCTCTCCCAAACGCACCTTATCACCTCTCCCAAATGTCTCAAAATGCTTCACATACATTGTTACCTGGAAGTGCAGTCATTGTTATGTAGAGAAACGCAGCAGTCAGTATGTACACAGCAAGATCCCACAAACAGCAATGAGATGGATGACCAGTTAATCTGTTTATGTTGATGTTGATGTTGGTTGAGGGAGGATTGTTGGCCGGGACACCGGGGAGAACTCCTCTGCTGTTCTTTGAAATAGTGCTGTGCAACCTTTAACATTCACAGGGAGAGTGGGCAGGGGGTAGAGTAGTGGGACCTGTCCTAACACTTGTTAACGGTAACTCGCAGTGGTTATTTCAGTTCAAGTTGCATTGTCTCTGTGCCTGTTGTATGAATGGGAGGGAGAGAGTGGAACAGTGTGGGCCCAGGTTATTCCACTAGTCAGGAAGGTGGAATAAAATGGGGTCAGACTGGGGCAGTAGTTGCTGTTCCTACTCGATCGCCCTGGGGGGGTGGGGGTCCCCCGGTGATCGCCCTGGGGGTGGGGGTCCCCCGGTGATCGCCCTGGGGTGGGGGTGGGGGTCCCCCGGTGATCGCCCTGGGGTGGGGGTCCCCCGGTGATCGCCCTGGGGTGGGGTGGGGTGGGGTGTCCCCCGGTGATCGCCCTGGGGTGGGGTGGGGTGTCCCCCGGTGATCGCCCTGGGGTGGGGTGGGGTGGGGGTGGGGGTGGGGTGTCCCCCGGTGATCGCCCTGGGGTGGGGGGTGGGGGTCCCCCGGTGATCGCCCTGGGGTGGGGGTGGGGTGTCCCCCGGTGATCGCCCTGGGGTGGGGGTGGGGTGTCCCCCGGTGATCGCCCTGGGGTGGGGGTGGGGTGTCCCCCGGTGATCGCCCTGGGGTTGGGGTGGGGTGTCCCCCGGTGATCGCCCTGGGGTGGGGTGGGGGGGGGGGGTGTCCCCAGGGGATCGCCCTGGGGGGGGTGTCCCCAGGGGATCGCCCTGGGGGGGGTGTCCCCAGGGGATCGCCCTGGGGGGGGTGTCCCCAGGGGATCGCCCTGGGGGGGGTGTCCCCAGGGGATCGCCCTGGGGGGGGTGTCCCCAGGGGATCGCCCTGGGGGGGGGGTCCCCCGGGGATCGCCCTGGGGGGGGGGTCCCCCGGGGATCGCCCTGGGGGGGGGGTCCCCCGGGGATCGCCCTGGGGGGGCTATTGTTTCTAAATTGCTGTCAGAATTTGCCACTAACAGTTCCCACTATTTCACCTGTCTGTGATCAGAGTTCCTAATGCACAGACTGCAATGCTCCTTTCGCTGTGGTCTGTCTATAAGGGGTGGGTGGGGGGCATTAGCTGGATATAATCCAGAATATATGGCCCATGAAATAAAAATTGTATAAGACAGAACATTTTTTTTTGCAGAACAGGACAGGAGCTGTGAGCTCAGTATTTACAGTGAACAGATCACACAATGAGACGCATCAATCACATTTCACAGAACTTAAATAAAGGGGCAATGAGGCAGCTTGTCATTTAACAGGTTACTTTTAAACACCTCTGGAGACAGAAATCCAGGCTTGGGAGGGAGGGGATAGAATCAAGTCAGTATCACATTCATTTACTCACTGAGGGAGAGGTGTTGTGAGAATTTTGGTTTAATAGCGCTCTCCTCTTAAAGAGGGAGTACTTGCAGTGGTGATTTTGATTAGGTTTAGATCTGGCTTTAGTGCCGCTCGAAGAATCATATAGGAGGCCATTTGGCCCATCATGACCAAGAAATTGATAGAGGGAGAAATTGAATCTGAGAGTAAACTAGCAAGGAATATAAAAACATTTTTTTTATTCATTCATGGGATGTGGGCGTCGCTGGTGAGGCCGGCATTTATTGCCCATCCCTAATTGCCCTTGAGAAGGTGGTGGTGAGCCGCCTTCTTGAACCGCTGCAGTCTGTGTGGTGAAGCTTCTCCCACAGTGCTGTTAGAGCTTCTAACAGATTGTAAGAGCTTCTACAAGTGTGTAAAAAGGAAGAGATTAGTGAAAGTAAACGTGGGTCCCTAAGAGGCAGAGACAAGAGAAATTATAATGGGGAATAAGGAAATGGCAGAGACATTAAATATTTTGTATCTTTCTTCACAGTAGAAGACACAAAAAACATACCGGAAATATGGGGAACCAAGGGTCTAATGAGAGTGAGGAATTTAAAGTAATTAAGATTAGCAAAGAAAAAGTTCTGGAGAAATTAATGGGACTAAAAGCCAACAAATCCCCTGGACCCTCTCCTAGTGTTAAAAGAGGTGGCTGCAGAGATAGTGGATGCATTGGTTTTGATCTTCCAGAATTCCCTAGATTCTAGAACGGTCCCTGTGGATTGGAAGGTAACAAATGTAACGCTGCTGTTCAAGAAAGGAGGGAGAGAGAAAACAGGGAACTACAATTAGCCTGACATGATTAGGCAGAGTCAACACGGCTTTATGAAAGAGAAATAGTGTTTGACAAATTTATTATTTTGAAGATGTTACTAGCAGGATAGATAAGGGCAAACCAGTAGATGTAGTATATTTGGATTTTCAAAAGGCATTCGATAAGGTGCCATGCAAGAGGTTGTTACACAAGATTAGGGTTCATGGGATTGGGGGTAATATATTAGCATAGATAGAGGATTGATTAACAGACAGAAAAGAGAGTAGGGATAAACAGGTCATTTTTGGGTTGTCAGGCTGTAACTAGTGGGGTGCTGCAAGGATCAGTGCTTGGGCCTCAGCTATTTACAATCTATATTAAAGACTTTGATGAAGGGACCGAGTGTAATGTATCCAAGTTTGCTGACAATACAAAGCTAGGTGGGAAAGTAAGCTGTGAGGAGGACACAAAGAGGCTGCAGAAGGATATAGACAGGTTAAGTGAGTGGGCAAGAAGGTGGCAGATGGAGTATAATGTGGGGAAAAATGAGGTTATTCACTTTGGTAGGAAAAATAGAAAAACAGAATATTTTTTTAAAGGTGAGAGACTAAGAAATGTTGGTGTTCAGAGGGATTTGGGTGTCCTTGTACATGAAACACAAAGTTAGCATGCAGGTACAGTAAGCAATTAGGAAGGCAAATGGTATGTTAGCCTTTATTGCAAAGAGTATGGAGTATAAATGTAAGGAATTCCTGCTACAATTGTACAAGGCTCTGGTGAGACCACACCTGGAGTACTGTGTACAGTTTTGGTCTCCTTACCTAAGGAAGGATATACTTGCCTTAGAGGCGGTGCAATGAAGGTTCACTAGATTGATTCCTGGGATGTGAGGGTTGTTCTGAGATTGAGTAGAATGGGCCTGTATTCTCTGGAGTTTAGAAGAATGAGAGGTGATGTCATTGAAATATATAACATTTTAAAAGGGCTTGACAGGGTAGATGCTGAGAGGCTGTTTCCCCTGGCTGGAGAGTGGAGAGTCTGGAACTAGGGGGGGCATAGTCTCAGGATAAGGGGTCGGCCATTCAGGACTGAGATGAGAAATTTCTTCACTCAGAGGGTTGTGAATCTTTGGAATTCTCTACCCCAGAGGGCTGTAGATGCTCAGTCATTGAGTATATTCAAGGCTGAGATTGATAGATTTTTGGACTCTAAGGGAATTAAGGGATATGGGGATCGGGCAGGAAAGTGGAGTTGAGGTCAAAAATCAGCCATGATCTGATTGAATGGCGGAGCAGGCTCGAGGGGCCGAATGGCCTACTCCTGCTCCTATTTCTTATGTTCTTATTGTGCCTGTGCTGGCTCTTTGAAAGAACTGTCCAATTAGTCCCATCCCCCTGCTCTTTCCCCGTAGCCCTGCAAATTTTCCCTTTTTAAGTATTTATTCAAATCCCTTTTGAAAGTTACTATTGAATCTGCTTCCACCGCCCTTTCAGGCAGCGCATTCCAGATCAGAACAACTGGCTGCGTTAAAAAAAAGTATTGTGGATGGAATTGTGGCCTTGCACTGGGCTGAACTGTGATCCCACCGAGACCCAGCAGAGGCCTCACTGAGTGAGTGAGTGACTGGGGAGAGCTGGAGGATTTTCCTGAACTTGTATCAGGAGATTGTTTCCAGTGAGTGAGGTGCCAGGAATGTGCCCAGCAGGCAGCAGCAGAGACTGCTGGAAGATTGGCACAGTGGGGGAATGTGCTGCTTTTCCTGGTAGCAGCAGGTGAGTTAATCTAGTTTGAGGTTCAGACCCAGAGTTAACCAGTGAATGGGCAGGACTCATCTGCTCCAAATACTTCGAGAAACTCTCCCTCTGCCCTCCCACCCTCGGACTGATCGGTTGTTGCGCTAGTCTGTGTTTAATTATTAATCTAGTTAATAATCGCTCTCAGATGGTGCTGGGCGAGGCTTGTCCTTAAAATCATACGTTCCAGAATGATGCAGAATGTTCCAGCAGTTTCCAACGACAGAGTTCAACCTGTCTCCTGGTTAACCCTCTGAGTTCTGGTATACTTCCAGTCTGTCTCCAACCCCCAGCCCCAGCGCAGCGACCCCCCGCGCCGAGCCCCAGCGCAGCGACCTCCCCCCGCCGAGCCCCAGCGCAGCGACCTCCCCCCGCCGAGCCCCAGCGCAGCGACCCCCCCCCGCCGAGCCCCAGCGCAGCGACCCCCACCCCTGCCGAGCCCCAGCGCAGCGACCCCCACCCCCGCCGAGCCCCAGCGCAGCGACCCCCACCCCCGCCGAGCCCCAGCGCAGCGACCCCCCCACACCCGCCGAGCCCCAGCGCAGCGACCCCCCCAGCCGAGCCCCAGCCATCTCTTTTCTAGGAGGTGACGTACTATTGGTCGCACGGTTCAAACACTGAGCGCCAGCAATGATGGAGAAATATGCAGTGGGGAAAGTGATTGTGGTCCTCCCTAGCTCGGTGAGTGATTGCACTGCACTGTCTGCTCACTCACTGGGATGGAAGGTCACAGGTTCCATCCCTGGTCTGTGCAGAGTTACCTGATCTCAGTTGAAGAGGTGCCCTGGGATAGAATCAGCCAGAGTTCCTGCCCCTAAATCCCAATCAGTGTTCCCTGCTGGAAAGTGTGTGTGTGTGTGGACATTGGGTGGGCCAGGAATTGGCTGTCATACTATTGCTCCCAGGTCCAGTACAAAGACAGACTTGCATTTATATAGTGCCTTTCACAACTTCAGGATGTCCCAAAGCGCTTTACAGCCAATGAAGTACTTTTGAAGTGCGGTCACTGTTGTAATGTAGGAAATGCGGCAGCCAATTTGCGCACAGCAAGATCCCACAAACAGCAATGCGATAATGACCAGATAATCTGTCTTTTAGTGATGTTGGTTGAGGGGTAAGTATTGGCCCAAGAGTCCCCTGCTCTTCTTCGAAATAGTGTCATTGGATCTTTTATGTCCACTTGAGAGGGCAGACGGGGCCTTGGTTTACTGTCGCATCCGAAAGCCGGCAGCTCTGACAGTGCGGCGCTCCCTCAGTACCGACCCTCCGACAGTGCGGCGCTCCCTCAGTACCGACCCTCCGACAGTGCGGCGCTCCCTCAGTACCGACCCTCCGACAGTGCGGCGCTCCCTCAGTACCGACCCTCCGACAGTGCGGCGCTCCCTCAGTACCGACCCTCCGACAGTGCGGCGCTCCCTCAGTACCGACCCTCCGACAGTGCGGCGCTCCCTCAGTACCGACCCTCCGACAGTGCGGCGCTCCCTCAGTACCGACCCTCCGACAGTGCGGCGCTCCCTCAGTACCGACCCTCCGACAGTGCGGCGCTCCCTCAGTACCGACCCTCCGACAGTGCGGCGCTCCCTCAGTACCGACCCTCCGACAGTGCGGCGCTCCCTCAGTACCGACCCTCCGACAGTGCGGCGCTCCCTCAGTACCGACCCTCCGACAGTGCGGCGCTCCCTCAGTACCGACCCTCCGACAGTGCGGCGCTCCCTCAGTACCGACCCTCCGACAGTGCGGCGCTCCCTCAGTACCGACCCTCCGACAGTGCGGCGCTCCCTCAGTACCGACCCTCCGACAGTGCGGCGCTCCCTCAGTACCGACCCTCCGACAGTGCGGCGCTCCCTCAGTACCGACCCTCCGACAGTGCGGCGCTCCCTCAGTACCGACCCTCCGACAGTGCGGCGCTCCCTCAGTACCGACCCTCCGACAGTGCGGCGCTCCCTCAGTACCGACCCTCCGACAGTGCGGCGCTCCCTCAGTACCGACCCTCCGACAGTGCGGCGCTCCCTCAGTACCGACCCTCCGACAGTGCGGCGCTCCCTCAGTACCGACCCTCCGACAGTGCGGCGCTCCCTCAGTACCGACCCTCCGACAGTGCGGCGCTCCCTCAGTACCGACCCTCCGACAGTGCGGCGCTCCCTCAGTACCGACCCTCCGACAGTGCGGCGCTCCCTCAGTACCGACCCTCCGACAGTGCGGCGCTCCCTCAGTACCGACCCTCCGACAGTGCGGCGCTCCCTCAGTACCGACCCTCCGACAGTGCGGCGCTCCCTCAGTACCGACCCTCCGACAGTGCGGCGCTCCCTCAGTACCGACCCTCCGACAGTGCGGCGCTCCCTCAGTACCGACCCTCCGACAGTGCGGCGCTCCCTCAGTACCGACCCTCCGACAGTGCGGCGCTCCCTCAGTACCGACCCTCCGACAGTGCGGCGCTCCCTCAGTACCGACCCTCCGACAGTGCGGCGCTCCCTCAGTACCGACCCTCCGACAGTGCGGCGCTCCCTCAGTACCGACCCTCCGACAGTGCGGCGCTCCCTCAGTACCGACCCTCCGACAGTGCGGCGCTCCCTCAGTACCGACCCTCCGACAGTGCGGCGCTCCCTCAGTACCGACCCTCCGACAGTGCGGCGCTCCCTCAGTACCGACCCTCCGACAGTGCGGCGCTCCCTCAGTACCGACCCTCCGACAGTGCGGCGCTCCCTCAGTACCGACCCTCCGACAGTGCGGCGCTCCCTCAGTACCGACCCTCCGACAGTGCGGCGCTCCCTCAGTACCGACCCTCCGACAGTGCGGCGCTCCCTCAGTACCGACCCTCCGACAGTGCGGCGCTCCCTCAGTACCGACCCTCCGACAGTGCGGCGCTCCCTCAGTACCGACCCTCCGACAGTGCGGCGCTCCCTCAGTACCGACCCTCCGACAGTGCGGCGCTCCCTCAGTACCGACCCTCCGACAGTGCGGCGCTCCCTCAGTACCGACCCTCCGACAGTGCGGCGCTCCCTCAGTACCGACCCTCCGACAGTGCGGCGCTCCCTCAGTACCGACCCTCCGACAGTGCGGCGCTCCCTCAGTACCGACCCTCCGACAGTGCGGCGCTCCCTCAGTACCGACCCTCCGACAGTGCGGCGCTCCCTCAGTACCGACCCTCCGACAGTGCGGCGCTCCCTCAGTACCGACCCTCCGACAGTGCGGCGCTCCCTCAGTACCGACCCTCCGACAGTGCGGCGCTCCCTCAGTACCGACCCTCCGACAGTGCGGCGCTCCCTCAGTACTGGCACTGGGAATGTCGGCTAACATTTTGTGCTCAAGTCTCTGGAGTGGGTACAGAGGGTGCTTGGCACGACTGGAACTGACACCCGCCTGCTCGCAGAGTTTGTGCCATTAAGAGGAGGGCAAGGAACCTACAAGAGCATTGCTTCATTTCCGTGAATTATTGGCCATGAGCGAGGCAGAAGCTGTTTCAGATTTTAAAGGGTTAAGCCTGACATGCAAAGGCTTCACTGACTTTGCCATCTCCTGCTTGCTGCTCCTATAACAGGATACATGTCGATTGATACGACCTCCATCTGACGCTCTGCTACCTCCCAGGCTGGGCCCGCCACCAGATGCTGAGCAGACTTTGATGATGTATCCGTGCTATAAACAGCTGACTTACCCCGAGGGCTGGCTCGTGTTGGAGCCTGTGGTAATTCCTAATGATTCCAGGCACCATGGCACATCCTGGGAATCACAGCTGCGTCTGGTTATGCGTCTAGTGTCAGAACATTATTAATAGTTTTGGGTTCTGGATTTCCTTCAGGTCAGGTCTGTTCCAGTCTGAGTTTTATGGCTGGAACTTTCATCTTCAGCTGACGATAAATCCAAACTTCTATTTTCACTTGAAACATATTGATAAAGGCATAAAGGCATTTCTATCGCGCCTTTCATGACCTCAGGACGTCCCAAAGCGCTTTACAGCCAATGAGGTACTTTTGAAGTGTAGTCACTGTTGTAATGTAGGAAATGTGGCAGCCAATTAGCACACAGCAAGATCCCACAAACTCCCTTGCTCTACTTCGAAATAGTGGCTGTGGGATTTTTTACACCCACCTGAGAGGGCAGACGGGGCCTCGGTTTAACGTCTCATCCGACAGAGGGCACCTCCGACGGTGCTGCACTCCCTCAGTACTGACCCTCCGACAGTGCTGCACTCCCTCAGTACTGACCCTCCGACAGTGCGGCGCTCCCTCGGTACTGACCCTCCGACGGTGCGGCGCTCCCTCAGTACTGCCCCTCCGACAGTGCGGCGCTCCCTCAGTACTGCCCCTCCGACAGTGCGGCGCTCCCTCAGTACTGACCCTCCGACAGTGCGGCGCTCCCTCAGTACTGACCCTCCGACAGTGCAGCGCTCCCTCAGTACCGACCCTCCGACAGTGCAGCGCTCCCTCAGTACCGACCCTCCGACAGTGCAGCGCTCCCTCAGTACTGCACTGTAATCTCAGCCTAGATTTTTGTGCTCAAGTCTGTGCAGTAGGACGTGAACCCAGGACTTCCTGACTCAGGTGAGAGGGCTCCCCACTGAGCCACGGCTGATACCTAGGCATAAAAATATATCTTGCACCAGGCCTGTGTAATCACTACTGTATGGCTTACCTGTGTCTCGGTATCAATTCCTGTGCACGTACAGTACACCAGGTAAAAGGGAACGGTTCACTCCCGTCTGGTCCTGTATGGCCCGTGTATCTCACCTGGCTTTCTGTGAGACACTTTATCAAAAGCAACTTGGTCTTACATGAGTTCCCTTTTGTAAATCCTTCCAGTTTATATATCTCAATGACCCAACAACTTGTCCTTCAGTCGATTCTAGAATTTTCCTTGGTACCGATGTGAAACTGGCTGGATCTCCATTCTTCAGATAAGTGTCCAGAGAACAAATATTGGCAGCTATTTAACAGCAGGGGGCATCACTGTGGAGAAACTCCCACCCCGCCTCCCGTGAGAACCACTTACAGGCCAGAATCGCTGGGTCCGTGAGTGGGAATCCTTGCTCTCCCCAGCCCAGGGGGAGCTGGAGTCAACGAGCTGAACCAGCTCCCCAGTGAGAGTGGGAGATCTTCCTGTTCTATACAGCTCAGTGGTGAATCTACCAGTGGGCAGGATGGGGGAGCCCTGATACTTCAGCATTGCTATTTGTGTTCAGCTCCTAGCCTGACAGAGCCCGACAACATCCGACTCCAGGATAAAAAGAACCAGATATCCGTGGAAGTTAATTTATTTTACACCTTACTATATCTGGCACTATCAGTGCAAGCTCAATAAAGACATGGAAACTCTTTCACTGGGAGGGAGGAGGAGGGGGGAGGAGGGGGGAGGAGGAGGGGGGAGGAGGAGGGGGGAGGAGGAGGGAGGTGGAGGGGGGAGGAGGAGGGTGGAGGGGGGAGGAGGAGGGAGGGAGAGGGGGAGGGAGGAGGAGGGGGAGGAACACTCTAAATTGTCTCCCTCGGTTTACAGGCTGAACCTCACTGTCTGGTAGCACCCTGACCCTGACCATCTTTACTGTGCTACTTTCTGCTGGCTCTGTGCCTTTGGACGGACGATGCATCTTTGTGTGGGAGTGACCGAGGCAGACTCGCTAAGCACAAACAACAGACCCACAGAACTCTGTGTACTCTCTGACTCACAGTCATCTGTTGTTCCTGGACTCTGTCCATGGCAGCTACAAACAGTGTTCTGCAGCCTGGGAGGAGTAATATTAGCAAAACAAAACCCTCTCTCCTCTTGAACTCTACAAGGCTGTTCAATCGAACTCTTCAATGCTGGAAAGAACCTAGGAGATAACCAACTCCCAGCAACACTTGCAGGAGCTAAACTACTGTTTCAGACTCCCAGTCTCAAACCCAACCGGGCTCCCAAACCCGACTGTTCGCCCAAACCCGACCATTCACCCAAACCCAATCAAATCCAACGCAAACCCAACCGCACTCTCAAACCCAATCACACATCCAAACCCAACAAAACCCAACCGGGCTCCCAAACCCAATCAAACCCAACCGGGCTCCCAAACCCAATCAAACCCAACCGGGCTCCCAAACCCGACTGTTCGCCCAAACCCGACCATTCACCCAAACCCAATCAAATCCAACGCAAACCCAATCACACATCCAAACCCAACAAAACCCAACCGGGCTCCCAAACCCAATCAAACCCAACCGGGCTCCCAAACCCAATCAAACCCAACCGGGCTCCCAAACCCAACAAAACCCAACCGGGCTCCCAAACCCAATCACACTCCCAAACCCAACCTCACACCCAAACTCGACCTCACCCTAAAATGTAATCACACTGTCAAACTAACTTTAACCCACACTCATAGCCTTAAACACAACCACGTCATAATGTCCCCCCTAACCCTCGTCCCTAAACTTAATGTCATTTCTAACCTCAAACTCAGGCTCACCCGCATCCTATCAACTTCCACCAAACTCATCCTGTCCCTTCAACCAAACTCTCATTTTCATCCCAAATTATTGTTTGCCCCAAACTCAACTGGGTTGAGACAGTCTCAAATATATCGTGGGAATCTCAGCCAATGAAAGCAAAGACTTTCATCTCATTCGTCTGATTGGACAGACCGGAGATAGGATGGTTAATTTTCCATCTCCCTTGCTCATAGACTGTCCCATCCCTGTCACCACGACAATCAGCAAACACACCACAGAGCGGAGATCAAACCTGGGCCATTCTGGTTTTCCCAGTTCAACATCATGCCCTGTGGCAATGAGCCAGGTCCTCTTTGCTTCATTTGCTTCATTTGTGACAGGAGGTCAGTGCTCACATGTACGCTGACAGCACCCAGCTCCTCCTCTCTCAACCCCTCCCCTGCCTCTGTCCTGTCAGACTGCTTCTCTGACCCCGGTGTTGGATGAATCGCCATTTCCTCCAGTTCAGCATTAGGACGATCGAAGCAATTGTCTTTAACCCCGTCACAAATTCCATCCCCCTCCCTGTCCACTCTCTCAGGTTGAATGAGACTGTTCACAACCTCAATGTCCGATTTGACCCTGAGATGAGTTTCTGACCTCATATCCGCTCCATCACCAAGACCACCTACTTCCACCTCTGTAACATCACCTGTCTCCACCCCTGCCTCAGCTTATCTGCTGCTGAAGCCCTCACCCATACCTTTGTTATCTCCAGACTCAACTGTTCTCAGTCCCAAGCTCTGGAATTCCCTCCCTCAACCCCTCCATTTCTCCAACCCTCTCCTCCTTTACGATCCTCTGTAAAACCCACCTCTTTGACCAAGCTTTTGGTCGCCTTCCAATACCTTCACTGGGTGACTGGTTGTACCGTGGAACTCTGAAGGTGCCTGGTAAATGTGGGATTTGTCCCGGTTCCTCTCGTGTCATCGAGGGTTCATCTATTTGGCACATTTGGAACCGATCTCATTTCTTTACTGTTTTCATTGTTTCCAGAATCTTCTTGATTTGTTTTTACTTCCTTCTGCAGCAGGAGAAAGACTGTGGACTGGAGGTCCCTGAGACATTGCAGGAGCTGCCGAAAGCTTCACTGTCTGGACACTGAGAAATGCAAATAGATATAAAACCCTTCACTTTGTGTTTTAAATAAAGAGATTCAATTGATAAAATCACCGCCTCCTGACTAGAAATATATAAACAGCCAATCTCCTGGAAACTAGTGGGAGACAGCGGTGGATCCGGGCTCAGTCTCCAGCTCACACCCCCTGAGTGCACGGACCGTGACTCCCCCTCTCCCCCCTCTCCCCCCCCGGCCCGGCCCGGCCCGGCCCCCGAGTGTCCGGGCTCGGGGCGCCTCTTATTATTGTACTGGCAGATTGTGGGCTTGTTCCTGGCCCGGGGGAGGGGGGAGGGGGGACGGGGGGAGGCCCGGGGGCGGGTCCGGGGAGGGGGGAGGCCCGGGGGCGGGTCCGGGGAGGGGGGGGAGGCCCGGGGGCGGGTCCGGGGAGGGGGGAGGCCCGGGGGCGGGTCCGGGGAGGGGGGGGAGGCCCGGGGGCGGGTCCGGGGAGGGGGGAGGCCCGGGGGCGGGTCCGGGGAGGGGGGGGAGGCCCGGGGGCGGGTCCGGGGAGGGGGGAGGCCCGGGGGAGGCCCGGGGGCGGGTCCGGGGAGGGGGGAGGCCCGGGGGGGAGGCCCGGGGGCGGGTCCGGGGAGGGGGGAGGCCCGGGGGCGGGTCCGGGGAGGGGGGAGGCCCGGGGGCGGGTCCGGGGAGGGGGGAGGCCCGGGGGAGGCCCGGGGGCGGGTCCGGGGAGGGGGGAGGCCCGGGGGGGAGGCCCGGGGGCGGGTCCGGGGAGGGGGGAGGCCCGGGGGCGGGTCCGGGGAGGGGGGAGGCCCGGGGGAGGCCCGGGGGCGGGTCCGGGGAGGGGGGAGGCCCGGGGGCGGGTCCGGGGAGGGGGGGAGGCCCGGGGGCGGGTCCGGGGAGGGGGGAGGCCCGGGGGCGGGTCCGGGGAGGGGGGAGGCCCGGGGGGGGGCCCGGGGGCGGGTCCGGGGAGGGGGGAGGCCCGGGGGCGGGTCCGGGGAGGGGGGAGGCCCGGGGGGGGGCCCGGGGGCGGGTCCGGGGAGGGGGGGAGGCCCGGGGGCGGGTCCGGGGAGGGGGGAGGCCCGGGGGCGGGTCCGGGGAGGGGGGGAGGCCCGGGGGCGGGTCCGGGGAGGGGGGAGGCCCGGGGGCGGGTCCGGGGAGGGGGGAGGCCCGGGGGCGGGTCCGGGGAGGGGGGAGGCCCGGGGGCGGGTCCGGGGAGGGGGGAGGCCCGGGGGGAGGCCCGGGGAGGGGGGAGGCCCGGGGGGGAGGCCCGGGGGGAGGCCCGGGGAGGGGGGAGGCCCGGGGGCGGGTCCGGCCCCTCCTTCAGCCGCCGGGCTGTTTATTGTGGGGATAAAATCCGTTTTTCTCGCTTCAAACGGCGGCCGCAGAAACAGCGAGAAAAAAGACCGAAAACAGGAGCTCGATCCGGAGCCCGGATAAACCAGGTGAGCGAGGCCGGGCCGGGCCGGGTGTCCGGGGCTCGGTGAATTCTTGCAGCGATTCCGTTGTTTGACCCGATGCGGAAACCCCGGGGCCGGGCCGGGTTCAGAGGCCGATCTCCCGCCTCCTGCCCGCCCCTAAATAGGTCACAGCCCGGGTCAGGGTCAGGGTCACAGCCCGGGTCAGGGTCAGGGTCAGGGTCAGGGTCACAGCCCGGGTCAGGGTCAGGGTCACGGTCAGGGTCACAGCCCGGGTCAGGGTCACGGTCAGGGTCACAGCCCGGGTCAGGGTCACGGTCAGGGTCACAGCCCGGGTCAGGGTCACGGTCAGGGTCACGGTCACGGTCAGGGTCACGGTCAGGGTCACAGCCCGGGTCAGGGTCACAGCCCGGGTCAGGGTCACAGCCCGGGTCAGGGTCAGGGTCAGGGTCACAGCCCGGGTCAGGGTCAGGGTCACGGTCAGGGTCACAGCCCGGGTCAGGGTCACGGTCAGGGTCACAGCCCGGGTCAGGGTCACGGTCAGGGTCACAGCCCGGGTCATGGTCACGGTCAGGGTCACAGCCCGGGTCAGGGTCACGGTCAGGGTCACGGTCACGGTCAGGGTCACGGTCACGGTCCAGGTCACAGCCACGGCCCCGGCCCGGGTCACGGTCAGGGTCCACGGAGGTCACGGTCAGGGTCACAGTCACAGTCCGGGTCAGGGTCAGGGTCAGGGCCACAGCCCGGGTCACGGTCAGGGTCACGGTCAGGGTCACGGTCAGGGTCAGGGTCACGGTCACGGTCCAGATCATGGCTCACAGCCCGGGTCAGGGTCCGGAGTCAGTCTCAGTGGGACGTTGTCCGGGGCTGCGACGTTAATCCCGGTCAGACCCGGCTCGGTGGGAATGTGAGCAGCGAATGTTCCCCGAGAGCTGCCGCTTCAGGATCGGTCCCGTCACAAACATCCCAACAATTGACCCAAGATTCAGTGGGAACAGGCCGCCCGAAGCTGGACCGAGCCCCACAACAAGAACAACAACTTGCATTTATATAGCGCCTTTGGACTGTATCAAAAGAGGAGATATTCGGACAGGTGACCAAAAGCTCGGTCAAAGAGGGAGGTTATAGGGAGGAGAGAGAATCATAGAAACATAGAAAATAGGAGCAAGAGTAGGCCATTCGGCCCTTCGGGCCTGCTCCGCCATTCAAAATTATCATGGCTGATCGTCTAACTCAGTGCCCTGTTCCCGCTTTTTCCTCATATCCCTTGATCCCTTTAGCATTAAGAAATATATCTATCTCCTTCTTGAATACATCTAATGACTTGGCCTCCACAGCCTTCTGTGGTAGAGAATTCCACAGGTTCACCACCCTCTGAGTGAAGAAATTTCTCCTCATCTCGGTTCTAAATGGTATACCCCGTATCCTGAGACTGTGACCCCTGGTTCTGGACTCCCCAGCCATCAAGAACATCCTCCCTGCATCTAGTCTATCTAGTCCTGTTAGTATTTTATATGTTTCGATGAGATCACCTCTCATTCTTCTAAACTCGAGTGAATATAGGCCGAGTCGACCCAATCTCTCCTCATACGTCAATCCTGCCATCACAGGAATCAGTCTGGTAAACCTTCGTTGCACTCCCTCCATGGCAAGGACATCCTTCCTCAGATAAGGAGACCAAAACTGCTCACAATACTCCAGATGTGGTCTCACCAAGGCCCTGTACAACTGCAGTAAGACATCCCTGCTCCTGTACTCAAATCCTCTTGCAATGAACACCAACATACCATTCACCTTCCTAACTGCTTGCTGCACCTGAATGCTCGCTTTCAGTGACTGGTGTTCAAGGACACCCAGGTCTCGTTGCACCTCCCTTTTTCCCAATCTATCTCCATTCAGATAATAATCTGCCTTTCTGTTTTTACAACCAAAGTGGATAACCTCACATTTATCCATGTTACACTGCATCTGCCATGTTCTTGCCCACTCACCCAACTTGTCTAAATCACATTGGAGCCTCTTTGCATCCTCCTCACAGCTCACATTCCACCCCAGCTTTGTGTCGTCTGCAAACTTGGAAATGTTACATTCCATTCCCTCATCCAAATCATTGATATAGATTGTGAATAGCTGAGGCCCAAGCACTGATCCCTGCGGTACCCCACTAGTCACATCCTGACACCCGGAAAAAGACCCGTTTATTCCTACTCTCCGTTTCCTGTCTGTCAACCAATTCTCAATCCATGCCAGTATATTCCCCCCAATCCAATGTGCTTTAATTTTGCACACTAACCTCTTGTGGGACTTTATGAAAAGCCTTCTGAAAATCCAAATACACCACATCCACTGGTTCTCCCCTATCTATTCTACTAGTTACATCCTCAAAAAACTCCAGTAGATTTGTTAAGCATGATTTCCCTTTCATAAACCCATGCTGACTTTGTCCAATCTTGTTAATGCCCTCCAAGTGTTCTGTTATCACGTCTTTTATAATAGACTCTAGCATTTTCCCCATTACTGACTTTAGGCTAACTGGTCTGTAATTCCCTGTTTTTTCTCTCCCTCCTTTTTTAAATAGTGGGGTTACATTTTCCACCCTCCAATCTGTAGGAACTGTTCCAGAGTCTATAGAATTTTGGAAGATGATCACCAATGCATCCACTATTTCCAGGGCCACTTCCTTTAGTACTCTGGGATGTAGATTATCAGACCCTGGGGATTTCTCAGCCTTTAGCCCCATTAATTTCCCGAGCACTATTTTTTTTACTAATACTGGTTTCCTTCAGTTCCTCCCTCTCACTAGACCCTTGGTTCCCTAACATTTCTGGGAGTTATTTGTGTCCTCCTTTGTGAAAACAGAACCAAAGTATGTGGTTAATTGTTCTGCCATTTCTTTGTTCCCCATTATAATTTCCCCCATTTCTGACTGTAAGGGACCTACATTTGTCTTCACTAATCTTTTTCTCTTGATATATTTATAGAAGCTTTTACAGTCAGTTTTTATGTTCCCTGCTAGTTTACTCTCATACTCTATTTTTCCCCTCTTAATCAATCTCTTTGTCCTCCTTTGCTGAATTTTGAACTGCTCCCAATCCTCAGGCTTGCTGCTTTTTCTGGCAATTTTATATGTCTCCTCTTTGGATCTAATACTATCCCTAATTTCTTTTGTAAGCCACGGTTGAGCCACCTTTCCTGTTTTATTTTTGCCCCAGACAGGAATGAATAATTGTTGTAATTCCTGCACACGTTCTTTAAATATCAGCCATTGCCTATCCACCGTCATCCCTTTTAGTAAAGTTCCCCAATCTATCATCGCCAACTCACACCTCATACTTTCGTAATTTCCTTTATTTAGATTCAGGACCCTAGTTTTGGATTCAACTACTTCACTCTCCATCTTAATGAGGAATTCGATCATGTTATGGTCGCTCTTCCCTAAGGGACCCTGCACAACAAGATTGTTAATTAATCATTTCTCATTGCACAATACCAGTCTAGGACCGCCTGTTCTCTGGAGAGGTGGAGAGGTTTAGGGAGGGAATTCCAGAGCTTAGGGCCGAGGCAGCTGAAGGCACGGCCGCCAATGGTGGAGCGATTAAAGTCGGGGTTTGACAACAGGCAAGAATTGGAGGAGCGCAGAGATCTCGGAGGGTTGTAGGGCTGGAGGAGAGAGGCAGAGAGGGAGGGGTGAGACCATGGAGGGATTTGAAAACAAGGATGAGAATTTTAAAATCAAGGTGTTTCCGGACCGGGAGCCAATGTTGGTCAGCGAGCACAGGAGGAGATGGGTGAACGGGACTTGGTGCGAGTTAGGATACGGGCAGCAGAGTTTTGGATGAGCTCAAGTTTACGGAGGGTGGAAGATGGGAGGCCGGGCAGGAGAGCATTGGAATAGTGGAGTCTGGAGGTAACAAAGGCATGGATGAGGGTTTCAGCAGCAGATGAGCTGAGGCAGGGGTGGAGGCAGACGATGTTACAGAGGTGGTAGTAGACAGTCTTGGTGATGGAGCGGATATGTGGTCGGAAGCTCATCTCAGGGTCAAAGAGGATGCGAAGGTTGCGAACAGTCTGATTCAGCCTCAGACAGTGGCCAGGGAGAGAGATGGAGTCGGTGGTGAGGGAACGGAGTTTGCAGTGGGAACTGAAGACAATGGCTTCAGTTTTCCCAATATTTAGTTGGAGGAAATTTTTGCTCATCCAGTACTGGATGTCGGGCAAGCAGCGTAACAAATCAGAGACAGTGGAGGGGTCGAGAACACAGCCATTTGTGGGATTAAGCCCCACAGATCAGGAGAGCATAGTCCACTAAGGAATTGTATGCCGACCCTGTACAGTTACACAGTGAGTGACCCTCACCCTGAATAAACAGTGACTCTGTACAGTTACACAGTGAGTGACCCTCACCCTGAATAAACAGGGACTCTGTACAGTTCCACAGTGAGTGACCCTCACCCTGAATAAACAGGGACTCTGTACAGTTACACAGTGAGTGACCCTCACCCTGAATAAACAGGGACTCTGTACAGTTCCACAGTGAGTGACTCTCACCCTGAATAAACAGGTGTAAACAATTTTACAACACCAAGTTATAGTCCAACTATTTTATTTGAAAATCACAAGCTTTAGGAGGATTCCTCCTTCCTCAGGTGAATGTGGAAATGAAATCCTCGAACCTTTCGCATTTATAAATCACAGAACAATACCTGGTGATTACAGATGGTCTTTCCAACTGCCCGTTGCCAAGGCAATCAAAGTGTTCAGACAGAGAGGTGTTACCTACAGGGCCACCGAATATACAAACAACCAAAAAAAAGAGAGAGCGAGAGGCAGAAACATAGAAACATCCTGGACTCCTCTGGAGGGTCGCTGCCCTCAGCTTGACATGTATGCTCAAGCTGTCAGGAAATGCGTCAATGTCAGATTCATCAGCTGCACTCAGAAGACAGTCCAGAATGTCACCCGAGCACAACGCAACGCCATCAACTCTCTCAAGACCAACCGCAACATCGTCATCAAACCAGCGGACAAAGGAGGAGCCATCGTCATACAGAACAGAACGGACTATTGCAAAGAAGCATACAGACAACTGGACAACCAGGAATACTACAGACGGTTACCCGCAGATCTGACCAAAGAACACACCCACCAGCTCAACAAACTGATCAAGACCTTCGATCCAGACCTTCAAAGCATCCTACGCACTCTCATCCCACGTACTCCCTGCGTGGGAGACTTTTACTGCCTCCCAAAGATACACAAAGCCAACACACCCGGACGTCCTATCGTATCAGGCAACGGAACCCTGTGTGAGAACCTCTCTGGATACATCGAGGGCATCCTGAAACCCATCGTACAGGGAACCCCCAGCTTCTGTCGCGACACTACAGACTTCCTACAAAAACTCAGCACCCACGGACCAGTTGAACCAGGAACACTTCTCACCACGATGGACGTCTCGGCACTATACACCAGTATCCCCCACGATGACGGCATTGCTGCAACAGCCTCAGTACTCAACACCAACAACAGCCAATCTCCACACGCCATCCTACAACTCATCCGCTTCATCCTGGATCACAATGTCTTCACCTTCGATAACCAGTTCTTTACCCAAACACACGGAACAGCCATGGGGACCAAATTCGCACCCCAATACGCCAACATTTTCATGCACAAGTTCGAGCACGACTTCTTCACTGCACAGGACCTCCAACCAACACTATACACCAGATACATCGACGGCATTTTCTTTCTATGGACCCACGGCGAAGAATCACTGAAGAGACTACACGATAACATCAACAAGTTCCATCCCACCATCAAGCTCACCATGGACTACTCCTCAGAATCAGTTTCTTTCTTGGACACACGAATCTCCATCAAAGACGGGCACCTCAGCACCTCACTCTACCGCAAGCCCACGGACAACCTCATGATGCTCCACTTTTCCAGCTTCCACCCTAACCACGTCAAAAAGGCCATCCCCTATGGACAGGCCCTGCGAATACACAGGGTCTGCTCAGACGAGGAGGAACGCGATGGACACCTACAGATGCTGAAAGACGCCCTCGTAAGAACGGGATATGACGCTCGACTCATCGATCGACAGTTCCGACGGGCCACAGCGAAAAACCGCATAGACCTCCTCAGAAGACTAACACGGGACGCAAACAACAGAGTACCCTTCGTCGTCCAGTACTTCCCCGGAGCGGAGAAACTACGCCATGTTCTCCGCAGCCTTCAACATGTCATCAATGACGATGAACACCTCGCTATGGCCATCCCCACACCTCCACTACTCGCCTTCAAACAGCCACCCAACCTCAAACAGACCATCGTTCGCAGCAAATTACCCAGCTTTCAGGAGAACAGCATCCACGACACCACACAACCCTGCCACGGTAACCTCTGCAAGACATGCCAGATCATCGACACAGATACCACCATCACACGAGAGGACACCACCCACCAGGTGCATGGTTCATACTCCTGTGACTCGGCCAACGTTGTCTACCTCATATGTTGCAGGAAAGGATGCCCCAGAGCATGGTACATTGGCGAGACCATGCAGACACTGCGACAACGGATGAACTGACACCGCGCAACAATCGCCAAACAGGAGGGTCCCCTCCCAGTTGGGGAACACTTCAGCAGTCAGGGACATTCAGTCACCGATCTTCGGGTAAGCGTTCTCCAAGGCGGCCTTCGAGACACACGACAACGCAAAATTGTCGAGCAGAAATTGATAGCCAAGTTCCGCACCCATGAGGACGGCCTCAACCGGGATCTTGGGTTCATGTCACGCTACACGTAACCCCACCAGCGAACAAATGTTATCTGTTTTTAATATAACGGGTCATTTGCTGGCTTTCTCTTCCTTCCGGATGTTTCTATGTTTCTGCCTCTCTTTTTTTTGGTTGTTTGTATATTCGGTGGCCCTGTAGGTAACACCTCTCTGTCTGAACACTTTGATTGCCTTGGCAACGGGCAGTTGGAAAGACTATCTGTAATCACCAGGTATCGTTCTGTGATTTATAAATGCGAAGGGTTCGAGGATTTCATTTCCACATTCACCTGAGGAAGGAGGAAGCCTCCAAAAGCTTGTGATTTTCAAATAAAATAGTTGGACTATAACTTGGTGTTGTAAAATTGTTTACAATTGTCAACCCCAGTCCATCACCGGCATCTCCACATCCTGAATAAACAGTGACTCTGTACAGTTACGCAGTGAGTGACCCTCACCCTGAATAAACAGGGACTCTGTACAGTTACACAGTGAGTGACCCTCACCCTGAATAAACAGGGACTCTGTACAGTTACAGTGAGTGACCCTCACCCTGAATAAACAGGGACTCTGTACAGTTACACAGTGAGTGACCCTCACCCTGAATAAACAGGGACTCTGTACAGTTACACAGTGAGTGACCCTCACCCTGAATAAACAGGGACTCTGTACAGTTACACAGTGAGTGACCCTCACCCTGAATAAACAGGGACTCTGTACAGTTACACAGTGAGTGACCCTCACCCTGAATAAACAGGGACTCTGTACAGTTACACAGTGAGTGACCCTTACCCTGGCAGTAATCACTTGCCCTGTTGGGCCCAGTTCCCCATAGTTTGATATATTTGGAGGACTCTCTATGTTTTGGAGAATAAGTGTGTATGTTTGGTGACATGTGACTGAGTTGCAGCTATATGAATATCATTGTGAAATCAGCCCTGATACAGGGGTTGGGCTCTCGTGCATGTGTCTGGGATTCTGTGTCTGTTTACAGTTTCGCCCCAGTGTTGGCATTGAACTGCACATTGCGTGATTCACTAAGAGAATAAATAGAATTGGGAGGTTTGAGTTGTGGCCCCAGAGGGTCAGGGGTTTGGATTCTCACACTTCCTGTTGTGTGGGACACACTGTTCTTTTCTACCGCAGACTTGCTGCCAGAGACGGCCCATTAACAGTCTTGAAGGATTTGAGCTGTGTTTGTACCAGTCCCCTGTTCACACCAGCTGGTGTGTCCGTGGTGTGTTTGTACCAGTCCCCTGTTCACACCAGCTGGTGTGTCCGTGGTGTGTTTGTACCAGTCCCCTGTTCACCAGCTGGTGTGTCCGTGGTGTGTTTGTACCAGTCCCAGTTCACACTTGATGTCAGGCTGCCCATGATTTTATGTTGTAATGTGTCCGGTTGAGATTCCTGACACTCGAGCAACTCCAGGGAGAGACCGGGGCTCAAATTTAACTCCTGGATAGGAACACAGTGAAGCAAAGGGGCCGTGTCCCCCCGTGTTGCACCCCCCCCCCCCGTCCCCCCCTGGTCCCCGTCCCCGTCCCCATGTCCCCCCCTGGTCCCCGTCCCCATGTCCCCCCCTGGTCCCCGTCCCCATGTCCCCCCCTGGTCCCCGTCCCCATGTCCCCCCCTGGTCCCCGTCCCCCCCCCCCCGTGCCCCCCCCCCCCCCGCCGTGTCCCCGGGCCGTGAGAACTCAAGAAATAGGAGCAGCAGTGGGCCATTCGGCCCCTCGAGTCTGCTCCACCATTCAACAAGATCATGGCTGATCTTCGACCTCTGCGCCATTTCCCTGCACTATCCCCAAATCCTCGATGCCTTTAATATCCAGAAATCTATCGAGCTCTGATTTGAATGTACTCAATGACTGAGCCTCCACAGCCCTCGGGGGGAGAGAATTCCAAAGATTCACCACTCAAGATGAAGAAATTTCTCATCTCAGTCCTAAATGGCCGACCCCTTATTCTGAGACTGATTAGGGTTCGGGAGCACAGTGTTTATGTCACTGGACTAATAATCCAGAATCATGAGTTCAAATCCCGCCACGGCAGCTGGTGAATTTAAATTCAATTAATTAAATAAAATCTGGAATTAAAATACTAGTATCAGTAATGATGGCCATGAAACTACCGGATTGTTGTAAAAACCCATCTGGTTCACGAATGTCCTTTAGGGAAGGAAACCTGCCGTCCTTACCCGGTCTGGCCTATATGTGACTCCAGACCCACAGCAATGTGGTTGATTCTTAATTGCCCTCTGAAATGGCCCAGCAAGACACTCAGTTGTAAAATCTTGCTACGAACTCCCTTCCTAACAGCACTGTGGGAGAACCTTCACCACACGGACTGCAGCGGTTCAAGAAGGCGGCTCACCACCCACCTTCTCGAGGGCAATTAGGGAAGGGCAATAAATGCCGGCCTCGCCAGCGACGCCCACATCCCATGAACGAATGGAAAAAAAGACCCCTGGTTCTAGACTCCCCAGCCAGGGGGGAACATCCTCCCTGCATCTACCCTGTCGAGCCCTGTAAGAATTTTATATGTTTCAATGAGATCACCTCTCATTCTTTTAAACTCTAGTGAATACAGGCCGAGTCTACTCAATCTCTCCTCATACGACAATCCCGCCATCCCAGGAATCAGTCTGGTGAACCTTTGTTGCACTCCCTCTATGGCAAGTATATCCTTTCTTAGGTAAGGAGACCAAAATTGTACACAATACTCCAGGTGCAGTCTCACCAACGGCCTATATAATTGCAGTAAGACATCTTTACTCCTGTACTCAAATCCTCTTGTAATAAAGGCCAACATACCATTTGCCTTCTTAATTGCA